>NW_027443644.1:0-38826 GCF_048569485.1 Anomaloglossus baeobatrachus | reverse complement strand
TATCCTTGATAAAGACCTAAAAACAAGGTCGAAACGTTGGATGAATTATCCTTTTGCACAAATAAAGAATTTTCAGCATTCCAAGAGTTCTTTTCTTACGTTATTGATCACTATAGTGTGCCAGAGCTATTTCTATTGAATTGACTCTTATTTTTTCTGAGCACCTGCTATATACACAGTGACCCAGACATATTCAAGTTTCATTCAGAAGGCAGAGGGAAGCCTTAGCAGCTGAGCCTATATCTTGGCTTGTGAGCATTAGAACAGGCCGGCGATTACAGGGTAACATGAAAAATGTCCAGCTTGCATTATGACTAGAACATGACAATATCCTTTTAAGTACTAACCTATGATGCGTTCCTAAGCAGTTGATGTTATATGTTCTACATTTCATTTTCTGCATACTTTACAAGTAACTCACAATTTTGCCTCTTGTAACATACTCCCACCACCACTGTGGTAAAGCTTCAATTACAAATTCAAACGCACAAAAATCTGTTATAGATATACAGATTTTCAGAAAAGCTCAAGAGAGTCAGAAATAAAAAATACTTTTTCTTTATTTAGATATTTTCACTATTAAAATTACATATATACAAAACTCCACTGTATAGTACCCATGGACTGGTCAAAACAGGTCAGAAAAATCATAAGCCCGCATTAACAAATGGATTAAGAATTCATAATGCCCTATACTTGAAATAAACATATATAAGGCTCTAATGAAAATTCAAACTTCTTTTTTCCAAATGCAGGGTTATTCAGTAAACAGTAGACATAGTTACATCATGTGGTAAGTGATACTAAAGTGCACATACCATTATAACATTATCCTATACTACTCTGGGATTCACAATCTATTTAATACACTCCCAAGTTATTGTGGATAGGAACCGGGTTGTAATACTATTGGGGTTGCACCATAATATGCCACCCAGCTTTCAATGAGAGCAGTAAACCCACTGAACCACCACAGAGATAACTAATGTCCGTTACCTGTTAGGGAGACCTGAATTCCACGTCCTGCGACCCCAACACAAGAATTACCTCACTTCCTAATGAAAGGGAGTGAGACGCATCTGGGAAGGGAAGGGAAAAGATTAGGGTTTGGGGATGATGAAAGGGCTTTCTACGGGCAAGGATGGCAAAGGGTGGCAGTGACGGAAAGTCAGGCAGCCTGTCCTGTCCTGTCCTGTCCGTCCGTCTTTTTGTATCATGAATTGGAAAGACTGCAAGGGGGAGGGGAGGTGCTTGTGTCCAAAAGGAGGAGTTATTCAGATTCATTGCAGTGGGCGGCGGCTGCAAAAAGCACCATTCTTCTTGTTTTTGCTCTGCAAAACAGCCTTTTCAAGGGTTGGCTTGGGTGACAAAATGTCTTCTGTAGGCGTGGGTTTGTCTCCCTCTCCCTAAGATGTGTCCGGTATAGGCCAGGGTGCCACTCAAGGCCGTAACCAATTCGGGTTATAGCTTCTCGGCCTTTTGGCTAAGATCAAGTGTAGTTTCGGAGGACGCTACCTTGGTCGGTACTGGAAGGTGCCTGGGATTGCACGTCTGCCGGCCTTGAGGAAGTGTGTGCGCCTTCTGGTGACACATAGCCCTCTTGTGCCTGGACGGTTCCCAGGCAACGGGAGGCGATCACCTTTGTTATTTTGAAGTCCTACTGATAAACAGAAAAAAAAAAATTAAATCTGTTCTTATCAGTTTAATATCTGATACGTCCCCTCTCTGGGGACCATATATTAAATGGATTTTTAGAACAAGGAGATGGAAAAAATCTTGCTCTGTCCACTGCACGCATTGACCTGGTATTGCAGTACCTCCAGGACCGGTGCACCCCTTCTTAACCCAGTTTCCAAAAGCAGAACTCAATTCACCTGATTCAAATGAGCCCCATTAGTGAATTGAAAGAAAGCAAAAACTTTATATGCACCTCAATTTGGCCAATTCACTTTTCACACTTTCACCCTTTTTTTTATCTTTCACACCTTTTACTTGCTTTATTGATGCAAAAAGCTGTGCCAAATAGCAAACTCATCTCCACTCAACTTGACCAACTCTGCTATGTCCCGTGCAGTATCTTATTCTCAGTCTTATCTAGATCATTTGCAATTGAATAGAATAGATCCCTTTTGGCTGCTTATGACTGTGTAAAATATGTAGTTTTACTGGGCTGGGATGAGAGAATCCATTGAAGCATGGTGTAGGGATTGTGGTTCCTGTGTGCTAAGAAGAGAGGCTGGCACCAGCCAGAAAGCCCCATTGCAGCCAATAATCACTTAATAACTTTTTCAACTTGTCATCATATGGGAGGCCTTCCATTCCTTGTAGTAGTCTAGTTGCCCACCTTTGAACTGACTCTAACTTCTGAATGTCCTTATTAAAATGTGGAGCCCAAAACTGGTTCCCATATTCCAGATGTAGCCTTACAAGTGATTTATAGAGGTGTAACAATACGTTGGGATCACGGGATCTAATCTCCCTTTTTATACACCCTAAAATCTTGTCCCAAGCAGCATTCCATCAGCCTCTGGAAGGTTCCTGGCGCATTGCACAGCTCGAAGGGCATGCTTTTGAACTCGCAGAGACCCATAGGGGTGGCGAAGGCGGTCTTCTCCCGGTCTGCCTCAGCAACGGACACTTGCCAATAGTGACTAGTGAGATCAAGGGTAGAAAAATAATTTGCAGTTCTCAATGCAGCTAGCGATTCCTCAATACGGGGAGTGGTGCCGTCCTTCTTTTTTAACAGGATCAACAGAGCTGCCCAAAGGCTACAACTGTCACGGATAACCCCAGCCGCCTTCATGTTGCTCAACATGTCCTTGGTACACTGGCAATGTGAAGGTGGTATTGGCTTATAGCTCTCTTTGATGGGTGGGTGTGCACCTGTGGGGATGTGGTGTTGGACCCCTTTTATTCCCCCAAAATCTAGCGGGCTTCCCACCGGTAACCCGCTCCCCAGCTTGGATGGATGCTGAGGGAGCCCCTTTTGCCCGCAGGCTCTGGCCCTGGGAACTGTAGCCTTGGCGGTGACTGTGCTTCCCTCTACGGTGTGAGCTGTTGCCTTCAATCGGGTCTTGACTGCTGGGAAACCCTGGAGGTTCCTGTCGCTAACGGATTTGACCGGTTTTACGGCGACTCCTAGCCTGGTCGGGGTCCGTAGGCCCTGCCGGATGGTGCTGGCTTCTCTTCACTCCCCGATCTGGTACCGGCGGGCCACCGCCCATCCCCGGTCCGTACGGTTCACTCCAATCAGCCTCTCCTGCAGAAGGTCACCACCGTCTGCCAACCTTGCTGAGTGCCCGGGCCACACACCCGGACACGGTCAGTCTCCTCTCCTCTTCACTTCTCTAACTCCAAAACTGATCTCTAATCTGACTCCTTTTCCCGCCTCCAGGACTGTGAACTCCTCGGTGGGTGGGATCAACCGCCTGGCCCACCCCCTGGTGTGGACATCAGCCCCTGGAGGAAGGCAACTAGGATTTGTGTTTAGCTTCGGTGTGCCTAGCCGGAGTGTAGAGTGTGTTGGTGTAGTACCTGTGACGACCTGGCTTGTCCAGGGCGCCACATTCCCCTATAGTAAAATGCAGACCGTCCGCGGGCTGCCCGTCCATCACCGGTTTTATTTTCACAACTGAAAAAGAATAAAACGGTAAAACATGTAAAAGCATCATAAACATTTTACAACGGTACAGCTTCCGCTCTTCTCCCACCCAAACAACCTGGCCCTGATGCTGCCCCTAAGAAGCGGGCAGCACCCCTTGACCCCAGTCCAGCACCAAGTTGCCCGAGCGGGTTCTGTCTCTTTCAGGGGGCCCACGTCCAAGGGGACCCCTGAACCCCCGGAGGATCGCCACCGGTTACGGTAGTGGCGGGCCTAGGCCATCCCTTTCCTCCAGGCCCATCCTCCCAAATCAGCCTCTCCGGAGGCGGTAACGGTGTCAAGCCAACAAACATTTTTATTTACATTGCACTAAGTTTGTGGTTGCCCTGCAAGTTCTCGGGCTTGTCCGTAAGCAGTTCCTTACGCAATGGTTGCACAGTCCCTACGGGGACAACAGTTGCCGGCAACGGCCGGTTTAATCACGGTTCAATCAGGTAAACTTCTTTGGTTGATCATCTTTACTTATCATTTAAAACTTTAAAACTGGTACACTCAACACATAAAGCCCCCCCCTTTTAAAGAGTAGTTTCCCTGTACCTAAGTGGGGGTCTACCTAGGTTGGGGCGAGTGGACCTTCGGGGTCCGGTGTCAGTGGTGACAGGCAGTGGGGCAGAGGGAACAGTCAGTTCCTCCTCCCTGCTATCATGTGGGGCAGGCGGAGGCGTAGGGGAGCTGGGTACAGGTACATCCCTGGGCACTGGCTCGCGGTTAACCGTTTCCATCATTTCTTCATCCACGGGTTGTGGGAACAGTATCACTGGAAGGATCACCGCACCGTTCTGTGTAGGCCAGTCTGCTGGAAAATCACCCATCATGGTGTGGATTACCTCTTTTTCCTTCTCCACTGGACTGGGAACTGGAGCCTCATCCGCTACTCTCAATGCTGGTGGGCACTTCTTCAGGTGGTCTCGGGAAACCGTGGCCAAAGTCCCCCCCTGGTCACAGCTGATCTGGTAGGCCTTCCCATTCTCCCATCCTGTGGGCTGGACTACATACGGGGTTTTTTCCCATTGATCATCCAGCTTGTGGGCCCTTCTTTTCCGCTTCAGCACTACATCCCCAGATTGGAAGGAACCGGCAGGCGCCTTCTTGTTGAAGCACTGCTCCTGTTGTCCCCGACTCCGGCACAAGTTCTTTTCAACATACTCCTGGACCTGTCGGTACTGTGTCCTCCGCCGAGTGTCCCATTCAGCTGTCGACAGGAGTGCTTCTGAAGCTTCCAAGCCCATTTCCAGATCCACTGGTAGCCGGCCGGGACGAGCTCTCATCAGGTATGCTGGAGTGCATTTCGTAGAGCTGGAAGGGATGTTGTTGTACATATCGACCAGGTCAGGTAGCTTCTCCAGCCACAGGTTCCGCTCTTCCAGTGGTAACGTCTTGAGGAGGCCCAGGACCAAGTGGTTCATCTTTTCACAAATGCCATTGGTTTGGGCGTGGTAAGGCGTGGTCCGGATTTTCTTGCAGCCGTACAACTGGCAGAATTCCTGGAATACCTCTGCTTCAAAGGCCGGACCCTGGTCGGTAAGCACCCTCTCCGGGTACCAATGCGGTCAACAGAAATAAGCCTGGAAAGCCTTAGCAGCGGTGCGGCCGGTTAAGTCCTTAACTGGGACAACCACCAGGAACCTCGAGTAGTGGTCTACGATGGTCAGAGCGTAGGTGTACCCACTTCGGCTGGGGGTGAGCTTTACATGGTCAAGGGCAACCAGCTCCAGCGGTTGGTGTGTAATGATCGGGTGTAGGGGTGCCTTCTGGCTGGCCTCGTCCTTCCTTCTCAATGCGCAAGGGCCACATTCTCGGCACCAGGCCTCCACAGATTCCCGCATTCCACTCCAATAGAACCGCTCTCTTAACAACATCTCTAGCTTCTTCCACCCGAAGTGCACTGCACCATCATGGTATGCTTGCAGGACGGTGGGCACGTTAGCCTGGGGAATCACCAGCTGGCGGATCTTCTCGTGAGTCTTTGGATTAATCAGCTCGCGATACAACTTCCCCTGGTGTAGGTATAGCCGGGTCCGTTCTTGCCACAGACGTTGGGCTTCGGCAGGGGCAGCAGGGTCTATCCCAGCAGAACCCTGTTCCACTAGAGTCTTGACCAGGCGGACAGCAGGTGCCTGGTCCTGAGCTTCCTGCCAGTCCTGTCGGGGCAGCGGATCCAGGTTCACCCGTTGTTGGTAGACGTGCACCTTCTCAGTGAATGGCCGGTGAAATGCAGGCAACTCGATCTCTTCGAGGTCATCATCCTCTGGCCCCTCTTCCGACAGGTGGGGCATCCGGGAGAGTGCATTGGCATTGACGTTGGTACGGCCGGCCCGGTACTTGATGGTGAAATCGTAGTTGGCTAACCTGGTCACCCACCGCTGCTCCAACGCGCCCAGCTTGGCCGTATCTAGATGGGTCAGCAGGTTATTGTCTGTGTACGCGGTGAACTTGGCTGCTGCCAGGTAATGGCGGAACCGCTCGGTGATAGCCCACACCAGTGCCAAGAGCTCAAGCTTGAAGGAGATGTAGTTCTCAGGGTTCCTCTCAGTCGGTCGGAGTTTTCGGCTAGCATAAGCTATTACCTTTTCCCTTCTGTCTTGGACCTGGGATAGAACAGCCCCCAAGCCCACATTGCTGGCGTCGGTGTAGAGGATGAATGGGCGGCTGTAGTCAGGGTACGCTAGGATTTCCTCTCCGGTCAGGGCTGTTCTCAGCTGGCGGAAGGATTCCTCATGCTTTTCTTCCCACACCAATGGGGCTACTAGGGATCTACCACCCTTGGTCTGTCCTACGAGGAGGTCTTGCATGGGGGCAGCCATCTTTGTGTACCCCTTAATGAAGCGACGGTAATATCCCACCAGGCCCAGAAACTGCCTCACTTCCCTCACTGTGGTCGGTCTCGGCCAGTCTTGGATGGCGGTGATCTTCTCGGGGTTGGGGGCGACACCTTCCGCACCAACCACATGTCCTAGGTACTGCACTCTGGGTTTCAGCAGATGACACTTTGAGGGCTTCAACTTCATCCCATACTTGGCAAGGGACGCGAACACCTCGGCTAGGTGCTCCAGGTGGGCTTCATACGTCTGTGAGTACACAATCACATCATCCAAGTACAGCAAAACGGTCCCATAGGCAGTCTTCTCTCGGTCTTCCGGTGCCACGGCCACCTGCCAGTACCCGCTGGTGAGGTCAAGGGTGGAGAAGTAGTTAGCGGTTCTCAGCGAGGCCAGGGACTCTTTGATGCGGGGCAGAGGGTAAGCATCCTTATGCGTTATCTGGTTAATCTTCCGGTAATCCACACACATCCGCATGGTGCCATCCTTCTTCTTAACCAGCACCAACGGAGCGGCCCAGGGACTACAGCTGTCCCTAATAACCCCTGCCTCCTTCATGTTCCTCAACATGTCTTTGGCGCATTGGTAGTGCGCAGGGGGAATAGGCCTGTATCTCTCTTTAATAGGGGAGTGTGTACCGGTAGGGATGTGGTGTTGAACCCCTTTAATCTGCCCAAAATCTAGAGGGTGCTTGCTAAAAACCCGCTCATACTCCTGTACCACCCGGTATACCCCTTCCTTGTGGTGTATGGGGGTATCATCAGTGCCGACATGTAGCTCTCGATACCACTCGCCTAACTCCCCCAGGGATGAGTGGGAACCGGCAGCAGGCGGTGTGACCGGGGGAACGGCTTCATGGATCGTGTGGGGATCTAGAGTGAGCAATTTGGCAAGGGTAGCGTACCGGGTGGTGCATGAATGCACACATATTGGTTTTATAATCTTATTGTATTACTTTATATTCTTATTTCACTTGTGCATATCTCCACCATAATCCTGGCTAAGAAATATAGCTTTTTTTGGGGTACACAGGTAGTAAGGTCTTCTTTCTATTTCTTTAGGGGTGATATAGCCTGGTGGAACTCTAGACCTCTAACATTATATATGCACCCTTTTTCTTTATGGTTCTTGGACACCTTATAACATTCTTCCATACATATATATCTTTCTCATAAATTATAAATAATTAGGCATTTTTATATATTTTATTTACATTTTCATAAATAACTTTTTACAAAGCATGGGGGACATTCTCACATACATATAATTTTCATGTACGCATTCTGAAAATTTACGCATAAACCGTACACACTCCTTTTTGTAACAATTTCTATAACTCATTCGCTGAACTCTCATCCCGGATATTCATTCTTACACCGAATTTCCTGTTATAACACAACATTCATGATTTTTATTCAATTTATTTTTATTTTTTAGGTTTATTAGTAGTGATGAGCGAGTACTAAAAAGCTCGGGTGCTCAAAGCTCGGGCCGAGCCTCCCAAGATACTCGTGTACTCGGCCCGAGCACCGAGCCCAATGTTATCCTATGGGAGACCCGAGTATTTTTGTGAAATGACCACCGGCAGCATGTAGAAACCCTAAAAATGGCACAAAAGTCTCCGAAGAGTGCTCAAATGACATGGCAACAGCATGGGGAAGACCCCTTGAAGCATTTATCACTCAAAAGTCACAGCTGTGAATAATTTTGTCCGCGTTTTACGCCATTTTTACGGACTCACCAGAAAACCTTCCAAAATGACACCAAAATGATTTTTCATAGCGGAAATGTTAAGGGCACATACCCAATAGTGAGATAGAGCTAATGTATGTTACTTTTTGAGATCAATACATGAAAGATTTTACGTAAAACATTGTGTGGCACTCCGATGTCCCTGAGAAGAGACGTACATAAAGGCCTCTGAGTCTAATGTGCCCATTTTGAGGAACTGAGTCTTTGTAGTATTTTCCTTTGCCAGGGCAGTCCAAAATTGTGAGGTTCACCAATGCCCCTGCATACAGACGTGCATGATGGCCTGTAAACCTGAAGTGCCCATTGTAAGGAAGTGGGTCTATTGTAGTATAGCCCTTAGGCAGGGCAGCCAAAAATTGGGAGGCTCCACGTTGTCCCTGGATAGAGACGTGCATGAGGGCCTCAAAACATTAAGTGTCCAGTGTCAGGAAGTGGGTGTATTATAGTATAGCCCTTAGGCAGGGCAGCCAAAAATTGGGAGGCTCCACGTTGTCTTTGGATAGAGACGTGCATGAGGGCCTGTAAACCTGAAGTGCCCATTGGAAGGAAGTGGGTCTTTTGTAGTATAGCCCTTTGGCAGGGCAGCCAAAAATTGGGAGGCTCCACGTTGTCCCTGGATAGAGACGTGCATGAGGGCCTGTAAACCTGAAGTGCCCATTGGAAGGAAGTGGGTCTTTTGTAGTATAGCCCTTTGGCAGGGCAGCCAAAAATTGGGAGGCTCCACGTTGTCCCTGGATAGAGACATGCATGAGGGCCTCAAAACATTAAGTGTCCATTGTCAGGAAGTGGGTGTATTATAGTATAGCCCTTAGGCAGGGCAGCCAAAAATTGGGAGGCTCCACGTTGTCCCTGGATAGAGACGTGCATGAGGGCCTGTAAACCTGAAGTGCCCATTGGAAGGAAGTGGGTCTTTTGTAGTATAGCCCTTTGGCAGGGCAGCCAAAAATTGGGAGGCTCCACGTTGTCCCTGGATAGAGACGTGCATGAGGGCCTCAAAACATTAAGTGTCCATTGTCAGGAAGTGGGTGTATTATAGTATAGCCCTTTGGCAGGGCAGCCAAAAATTGGGAGGCTCCACGTTGTCCCTGGATAGAGACGTGCATGAGGGCCTCAAAACATTAAGTGTCCATTGTCAGGAAGTGGGTGTATTATAGTATAGCCCTTAGGCAGGGCAGCCAAAAATTGGGAGGCTCCACGTTGTCCCTGGATAGAGACGTGCATGAGGGCCTCAAAACATTAAGTGTCCATTGTCAGGAAGTGGGTCTTTTGTAGTATAGCCCTTTGGCAGGGCAGCCAAAAATTGGGAGGCTCCACGTTGTCCCTGGATAGAGACGTGCATGAGGGCCTCAAAACATTAAGTGTCCATTGTCAGGAAGTGGGTGTATTATAGTATAGCCCTTAGGCAGGGCAGCCAAAAATTGGGAGGCTGCACGTTGTCCCTGGATAGAGACGTGCATGAGGGGCTCAAAACATTAAGTGTCCATTGTCAGGAAGTGGGTCTTTTGTAGTATAGCCCTTTGGCAGGGCAGCCAAAAATTGGGAGGCTCCACGTTGTCCCTGGATAGAGACGTGCATGAGGGCCTCAAAACATTAAGTGTCCATTGTCAGGAAGTGGGTGTATTATAGTATAGCCCTTTGACAGGGCAGCCAAAAATTGGGAGGCTCCACGTTGTCCCTGCATAGAGACGTGCATGAGGGCCTCAAAACATTGTTCCCATTGCAAAGGAGCGGGTCTCCTGTCGTTGTAATGTCCATTCTGCAAAGAATGGGCGAAAAAATTTACCACTGGGGGTATACCTGAAACAAAGGCCTAACTCTTGTAACGGTCATCATGGTGGCGCATGAGGAGAAGGAGGAGCAGTCCAGCGATTATCCAAAGTCCAGAAGTGTGTACCCATGGGTGACTGGAGGTACATGGCAAATTCCCGTTACAAACTTTAAATTCCGCTCTCATTTGCTGGTGGTGTGGTGAAGTCTGGCCCAATCCAACCCTTGTTCATCTTGATCAGAGTCAGCCTGTCAGCATTTTCAGTTGACAGGCGGGTGCGTTTATCTGTAATGATTCCACCTGCGGCACTAAAAACACGCTCTGACAAAACGCTAGCGGCAGGGCAGGCCAGGACTTCCAAGGCGTAGAGAGCCAATTCATGCCACGTGTCCACCTTGGATACCCAATAATTGTAAGGCACAGAGGAATGTCGGAGTACAGTTGTTCGATCTGCAAGGTACTCCTTGAGCATCTGGGCAAACTTAGGATTTCTTGTGGCACTACCCCGCACCTCAGGGGCTGTGGTACGTGAGGGGCTGAGAAAACTGTCCCACATCTTAAAGACTGTTCCCCTACCTCTGGCGGATTGGACTTGTGCCTCTCTCGGCTGTACGCCTTGGTTGTCCACTGATTCCTGACCTATGCCGCTAGCGTTTTGTGAGGGGAATGCTTTGCCTACTTCCGTGACTATGGCCTTCCGGAACTGCTGCATTTTGGTTGACCTCTCCGCCTCGGGAATAAGAGACATAAAGTTCTCCTTGTAGCGTGGGTCTAACAGTGTTACCAACCAGTAATGATTGTCGGCCAAGATGTTCTTAACGCGAGGGTCACGAGACAGGCAGCTTACCATAAAGTCAGCCATGTGCGCCAGACTCTTAACAGCCAGGACTTCAGTAGCCTGACCAACACGTTGACTGAACATGCTGTCCTCCTCCTCCTCCTCCTCCTCCTCCTCATCTACCCTGTCCTCTGGCCAGCCACGCTGAACCGAGGATATGACTGGTGTGCATGTCATATCCTCAATTTGGCCGGAGATTTGCTCCATGTCTTCATCCTCCTCCTCGTCATAGTCCTCCACTGCACGTTGTGATGAGACGAGGCTGGGCTGTGTGTTATCACCCACACCCACTACTGTTTCTTGCTGCAACTCATCGCGCTCCGCCTGCAATGCATCATGTTTGGCTTTGAGCAGAGACCGTTTTAGAAGGCAGAGTAGCGGTATGGTGACGCTAATAATGGCGTCATCACCACTCACCATCTTGGTGGAGTCCTCAAAGTTTTGGAGGATGGTACATAGGTCGGACATCCATCTCCACTCCTCAGGTGTTATGTGTGGAGTTTGACCCATTTCCCGACGGCTTAGGTGATGCAGGTACTCAACAACTGCCCTCTTCTGCTCACATATCCTGACCAACATGTGCAGAGTTGAATTCCAACGCGTGGGGACATCACACACCAGTCTGTGAGCCGGAAGATGCAAACTGCGCTGAAAGCCGGCAAGGCCGGCTGAAGCAGTAGGTGACTTTCGAAAATGTGCAGACAGGCGGCGAACTTTTACCAGCAGATCAGACAGCTCTGGGTATGACTTTAGAAACCGCTGAACCACGAGGTTGAGCACATGGGCCACGCATGGAACATGTGTCAGCTGGCCTCGCCTCAAAGCCGCCACCAGGTTCCGGCCATTGTCACACACGACCTTTCCTGGCTTTAGGTTCAGAGGTGTGAGCCAGTGATCTGCCTGCTGTTTCAGAGCTGTCCACAGCTCTTCTGCATTGTGGGGTTTGTCACCTATGCAGATTAGCTTCAGCACAGCCTGTTGCCGCTTCGCCGAGGCAGTGCTGCAGTGCTTCCAGCTTGGGACTGGTGTGGAGGGTACAGTGGATGAGGATGCGCAGGAGGAGGAGGAGGCTGAAGAGCATGACATTCCGGAGCTGTAGAGTGTGGGTGAAACACTGACTGAGGTAGGGCCTGCAAACCTTGGTGTGGGAAGGACGTGTTCCGTCCCTCGCTCAGACTGGGTCCCAGCTTCCACAATATTAACCCAGTGTGCCGTCAACGAGATGTAGCGGCCTTGCCCACAAGCACTTGTCCACGTGTCTGTGGTTAGGTGGACTTTGGGTGAAACAGCGTTGTTCAGGGCACGTGTGATGTTTTGTGACACGTGGTTATGCAACGCGGGGACGGCACACCGGGAGAAATAGTGGCGGCTGGGGACCGAGTAACGTGGGACAGCTGCCGCCATCAGGTCGCGGAATGCTTCTGTCTCCACCAGCCTAAAAGGCAACATTTCCAGCGCAAGCAGTCGCGAAATGTTAGTATTTAGAACTGTGGCATGTGGGGTGTTGGCAGTGTATTTGCGCCTGCGTTCAAAGGTTTGCTGAATGGATAACTGAACGCTGCGCTGGGACAAGGACGTGCTTGATGATGGTGTTATTTCTGAGTAGGCAACTGCAGGTGCAGGACCGGAGGAGGCTTGTTCGCAGGCAGCATGGACAGGGGATTGGCTCGCATGCACAACCAGCGAAGACGTAGCAGTGACATTAGCAAGCACTGCTCCTCGACTCTGTTGTACTTCCCACAAAGTCGGGTGCTTGGCTGACATGTGCCTGATCATGCTGGTGGTGGTCAGGCTGCTAGTTTTGGTACCCCTGCTGATGCTGGCACGGCAGGTGTTGCAAATGGCCTTTTTAGAATCATCTGGATCCAACTTAAAAAACTGCCAGACTCGGGAAGACCTAACATTTGTACAGGCACCTTGTGTCGTGTTGTTGTTCCGGGGAACGGTTGCCTGACTTCTGCCTGGAGCCACCACCCTGCTTCTTACTGCCTGTTGGGATGCTACGCCTCCCTCCCCCTGTGCACTGCTGTCCTCGCTCTGCATATCCTCCTGCCAGGTTGGGTCAGTTACTGGATCATCCACCACGTCGTCTTCCTCTTCCGCACCCTGCTCCTCCTCCTGACTTCCTGACAATTGTGTCTCATCATCGTCCACCCCTTGTTGAGACACGTTGCCAACTTCGTGAGAACGTGGCTGCTCAAATATTTGGCCATCTGTACATACGATCTCCTCATGACCCACTTCAACATGAGCTGGCGAGAGGCCAGAATGTGCGAATGGAAACGTGAACAGCTCTTCCGAGTGTCCAAGTGTGGGATCATTAATGTCCGAGGACGTGTACTCAGCCTTGTGGTAGGAAGGAGGATCAGGTTCTGAAATGTGCGGTGCAGTATCACGGCTACTGACACTTGACCGTGTGGAAGACAGAGTGTTTGTGGTGGTGCCAATCTGACTGGAAGCATTATCCGCTATCCAACTAACAACCTGTTGACACTGGTCTTGGTTCAAGAGCGGTGTACTGCTGCGGTCCCCAAGAATTTGGGACAGGACGTGCGAGCGACTAGATGTGGCCCTTTGTTGTGGCAAAATTAGAGCTTGCCCACGACCTCGGCCTCTGCCTGCACCACCATCACGTCCACTTCCTTGTTCCTTGCCAACGCCCTTGCGCATTTTGCAATGCTGTGCTGACGTGTATTCACTAGACTTGGGCGTTATATCAAAGTTTGTGCAAATTGTGCACCTGTACGCTGCCACCGACAGGCACACACGTGCGGTTTTTAAATGCAAGCACGGACGCACTAAGAACCTAACAGGTTTTAGGAGCAAAAATTAATGACGAGAACTCTGACACTATCAGCCACTGCTGACTGACGTGTATTATACACTACACTTGTGCGTTATATAATAGTTTGGTAAAAACGCACACAAGTGCACCTGTACGCTGCCACCGACAGGCACACACGTGCGGTTTTTAAATGCAAGCACGGACGCACTAAGAACCTAACACAGGTTTTAGGAGCAAAAATTAATGACACTATCTGACACTATCAGGACTGTTTTAGACTGTGTACACCAGCCCCAGATATGATGAAGGCTGGTATACGGTCACCACTAGGAATGGCTATATACCCTGCCTGCCTGCCTGCCTGCCTGTATACTGCTACAATAGTCCTGACAAGGACTCTTTTGGTCACTAGCCTGTATTCCAACCTGGCTATACCCTGCCTGTATACAGCAACAATAGTCCTGAGAAGGACTCTGCTACTGTACTCCGACCTGGCTATACCCTGCCTGCCTGTATACAACTAGAATAGTCCTGAGAAGGACTTTTGGTCACACTGTTTGCAGCCCTGCTACGGAAATAGCTATAAAGGGCCGCAAACCTTTCCCTGAAGCAGCGACCCTCTCCCTGCACTGACTGTCTGGATAGCTGTGAGCAGAGCACAGCGCGCCCGCCGGTATAAAGGCTCGGTCACGCTGTGCAGGCCGGCCAATCACTGCAATTCCACAACTAACAGGGCTGTGGCATTGCAGTGGTCTGCCAGCCAATCCCTGCATGAGGGCTGGCTCTCAAAAGAGCGCCAACATGCAGGGATGAAGACCACGAGTACAGCACGAGTATCGCGAGATTACTCGGTCCCCGTCGAGTAGACCGAGTACAGTGATACTCGTGCGAGTACCGAGTAGTAACAAGCATGCTCGCTCATCACTATTTATTAGTAAAATGGCTTACACTCCCCTTTTTTCCACTTTTTTCTTCACTACTTTTATAAAGAAATTTTTCCTTTCTTTATTCTTAATGCAATTTTATATAGCAACACCACCATTTTTTGCCACGAACATAATTTTTCTTGTCCGTCATCCCGTTCACCCTTACAGGGTTGTGGACAGATGCACTTGTCACTACACTTCTAAGACTCAATACAGGGTCTGGAGCTCAATGCTCCCTTTTTGTTTTTTTTTTCTTCTTTTTTTTCTTTTTTTCATTTTGTCCTTCTTCTTCTTCTTTTTCTGATTTTTGTCTCAAAAAGCTGATGAAATTTGAAACACTATACCCCAGTGATTTTATAAATGTTTCTCAATATATCACTTGAGAACTTTTATGGCCGGTATTGTAACAGTTGACCATCCCGGCAGTATTTGAAATACAGCAGTCAGTCCTCTGACGTAGCTCCATATGTGTATATATAGAGGTTCTTCCTCCTTTGATTGCATACTGTTCTTTTTTTGCCCTGATGAAGGAGACAGTGATCTCTGAAACACATTGACCGGAAAAAAGAATAAAGAGATGAAATAATTAACATCAGTTTCCTTTGGTGACAGCGCGGCACGCACCCGATTTTCCTCCTATACGTTATTGCTCTTCTACTAGGGGCTGCGGCTGTCGCCATTTGTAACGTGCATTTAGGGGTTGTGACTGGCACAACCTTAATAGGTGAGTGCAACTACTATTAATTATTTGTTACCTTACCAGGTAAGACCCTAATTTGTGCGTCTGCTCCAGAGTTATTTCCCTGATTATTAATATCTGACAGGCAGTGATTGATCCTGCATTCTCACCTTCCTCTCTGTTGCACATTCTTATTGTTCCTATATGCTCTCTATTTCCATCAGACTTTTTTTGTCCTTCGGTGGGGCTCTAACATATGTGCACTATTTTTTATTTATTTTTATGGATTCCTTTCTTTTTTCATGCTAGCGTTCATTATGCAGTAGTCATTCATGATATATCTTATATTTGTGAATCCATTAGGGCTCTATATGTCTGGTGCATCACATTGGGTCTTTTCAGTGCACAATAGGCACCTTTTTCTGTTATGCTCTGCTGCCACCTTATGGACATCCTATCAGTGATGCCAGAAAAAATGGACATGTCTCCGTGCAGCAATCACGGACACGCGGGTACGCCGCACGGAGACACGTGCAGTGAAAAATCACTGATGTGTGAGCAGACCCATTCATTATAATGGATCTGCGTATCTCAGTGATTCTGTTATGTTTAAAAAAAAGCACAAACGTACCAGAATCACTGACGTGTGAAACAGGCCTTATAGTGTTTTGATTTATGTATGTATTATACAACTTCTGTGGATCTTGTATGAGTGACTTTTCTTCATTTTATTGGATTGTTTTAAAATATTGAAATAAAATCACGCTTCCTATGCATCCTTTTGTATTCTGATTGGCTACTATAATACAGTTTTTAGGCACTGAGATCGATACCAGAGGCATGGTCTTCCGCTTACCAGAGGATAAGCTCAAAAGGCTAAGGGACATAATAGAAGGGTTTAGTGCTGTTAATAAGTAGAGATGAGCGAACCGGTCGCGGTTCGGCTCGAGGTTGGTTCGCCGAACGGACCTCCCGTTCGAGTTCGGTTCGTCGAACGTTCGACGAACCGAACTCGAACTGCATAGGAAACAATGGCAGGCAATCACAAACACAGAAAAACACCTAGAAAACACCCTCAAAGGTGTCCAAAAGGTCACAAACAACTCACAACACATGGGAAAGTGACAAGGACATATACTCATGCGAAAACAAAAGAGCTGGACAAGGAAAAAGAGGAGGACACACAGATATATGAGTATATGCAAGGAAACATCGATTCCATTATTGTGCAACTTGAGCCCTGCTCATTTTAGGCTTCCAATCTTGATAAATTGCCTGAGCTCGCCACGTACGTCTTGGGGATCTTGTCGTGTCCTGCAGCCAGCGTTCTCTCGGAACCTGTCTTCAGTGCTGCTGTGGGTCTGCTGGCAGATAAGCACACGTGTCTGTCCACTGACAATGTGGACATGGCTCTCAGAGGACTTTTCTTCCCCTGGGTCAGCCAGGGGACGGGAAAGGCACGCGTATTTTTGAGAGTGCTTCATGCAAAGCATCTTTTTCTTTTTCAAAAGGGGGCTCAACCGATGCCAGTCAAGTGGGGTGTGTGTGGCCCAGTGAGTGGCAACGAGGGAGACTGTGGTTGGAGTCCCCTCGCTGTGTTTCTAAAAGAACCAAGATGAACAAGTCATGGCTCTCAGAGGACTTTTCTTCCCCGGGGTCAGCCAGGGGACGGGAAAGGCACGCGTATTTTTGAGAGTGCTTCATGCAAAGCATCTTTTTCTTTTTCAAAAGGGGGCTCAACCGATGCCAGTCAAGTGGGGTGTGTGTGGCCCAGTGAGTGGCAACGAGGGAGACTATGGTTGGAGTCCCCTCGCTGTGTTTCTAAAAGAACCAAGATGAACAAGTCATGGCTCTCAGAGGACTTTTCTTCCCCGGGGTCAGCCAGGGGACGGGAAAGGCACGCGTATTTTTGAGAGTGCTTCATGCAAAGCATCTTTTTCTTTTTCAAAAGGGGGCTCAACCGATGCCAGTCAAGTGGGGTGTGTGTGGCCCAGTGAGTGGCAACGAGGGAGACTGTGGTTGGAGTCCCCTCGCTGTGTTTCTAAAAGAACCAAGATGAACAAGTCATGGCTCTCAGAGGACTTTTCTTCCCCTGGGTCAGCCAGGGGATGGGAAAGGCACGCGTATTTTTGAGAGTGCTTCATGCAAAGCATCTTTTTCTTTTTCAAAAGGGGGCTCAACCGATGCCAGTCAAGTGGGGTGTGTGTGGCCCAGTGAGTGGCAACGAGGGAGACTGTGGTTGGAGTCCCCTCGCTGTGTTTCTAAAAGAACCAAGATGAACAAGTCATGGCTCTCAGAGGACTTTTCTTCCCCTGGGTCAGCCAGGGGACGGGAAAGGCACGCGTATTTTTGAGAGTGCTTCATGCAAAGCATCTTTTTCTTTTTCAAAAGGGGGCTCAACCGATGCCAGTCAAGTGGGGTGTGTGTGGCCCAGTGAGTGGCAACGAGGGAGACTGTGGTTGGAGTCCCCTCGCTGTGTTTCTAAAAGAACCAAGATGAACAAGTCATGGCTCTCAGAGGACTTTTCTTCCCCTGGGTCAGCCAGGGGACGGGAAAGGCACGCGTATTTTTGAGAGTGCTTCATGCAAAGCATCTTTTTCTTTTTCAAAAGGGGGCTCAACCGATGCCAGTCAAGTGGGGTGTGTGTGGCCCAGTGAGTGGCAACGAGGGAGACTGTGGTTGGAGTCCCCTCGCTGTGTTTCTAAAAGAACAGAGATGAACAAGTCATGGCTCTCAGAGGACTTTTCTTCCCCGGGGTCAGCCAGGGGACGGGAAAGGCACGCGTATTTTTGAGAGTGCTTCATGCAAAGCATCTTTTTCTTTTTCAAAAGGGGGCTCAACCGATGCCAGTCAAGTGGGGTGTGTGTGGCCCAGTGAGTGGCAACGAGGGAGACTGTGGTTGGAGTCCCCTCGCTGTGTTTCTAAAAGAACCAAGATGAACAAGTCATGGCTCTCAGAGGACTTTTCTTCCCCTGGGTCAGCCAGGGGACGGGAAAAGCACGCGTATTTTTGAGAGTGCTTCATGCAAAGCATCTTTTTCTTTTTCAAAAGGGGGCTCAACCGATGCCAGTCAAGTGGGGTGTGTGTGGCCCAGTGAGTGGCAACGAGGGAGACTGTGGTTGGAGTCCCCTCGCTGTGTTTCTAAAAGAACCAAGATGAACAAGTCATGGCTCTCAGAGGACTTTTCTTCCCCTGGGTCAGCCAGGGGACGGGAAAGACACGCGTATTTTTGAGAGTGCTTCATGCAAAGCATCTTTTTCTTTTTCAAAAGGGGGCTCAACTGATGCCAGTCAAGTGGGGTGTGTGTGGCCCAGTGAGTGGCAACGAGGGAGACTGTGGTTGGAGTCCCCTCGCTGTGTTTCTAAAAGAACCAAGATGAACAAGTCATGGCTCTCAGAGGACTTTTCTTCCCCGGGGTCAGCCAGGGGACGGGAAAGGCACGCGTATTTTTGAGAGTGCTTCATGCAAAGCATCTTTTTCTTTTTCAAAAGGGGGCTCAACCGATGCCAGTCAAGTGGGGTGTGTGTGGCCCAGTGAGTGGCAACGAGGGAGACTGTGGTTGGAGTCCCCTCGCTGTGTTTCTAAAAGAACCAAGATGAACAAGTCATGGCTCTCAGAGGACTTTTCTTCCCCTGGGTCAGCCAGGGGACGGGAAAGGCACGCGTATTTTTGAGAGTGCTTCATGCAAAGCATCTTTTTCTTTTTCAAAAGGGGGCTCAACCGATGCCAGTCAAGTGGGGTGTGTGTGGCCCAGTGAGTGGCAACGAGGGAGACTGTGGTTGGAGTCCCCTCGCTGTGTTTCTAAAAGAACCAAGATGAACAAGTCATGGCTCTCAGAGGACTTTTCTTCCCCGGGGTCAGCCAGGGGACGGGAAAGGCACGCGTATTTTTGAGAGTGCTTCATGCAAAGCATCTTTTTCTTTTTCAAAAGGGGGCTCAACCGATGCCAGTCAAGTGGGGTGTGTGTGGCCCAGTGAGTGGCAACGAGGGAGACTGTGGTTGGAGTCCCCTCGCTGTGTTTCTAAAAGAACCAAGATGAACAAGTCATGGCTCTCAGAGGACTTTTCTTCCCCTGGGTCAGCCAGGGGACGGGAAAGGCACGCGTATTTTTGAGAGTGCTTCATGCAAAGCATCTTTTTCTTTTTCAAAAGGGGGCTCAACCGATGCCAGTCAAGTGGGGTGTGTGTGGCCCAGTGAGTGGCAACGAGGGAGACTGTGGTTGGAGTCCCCTCGCTGTGTTTCTAAAAGAACCAAGATGAACAAGTCATGGCTCTCAGAGGACTTTTCTTTCCCTGGGTCAGCCAGGGGACGGGAAAGGCACACGTATTTTTGAGAGTGCTTCATGCAAAGCATCTTTTTCTTTTTCAAAAGGGGGCTCAACCGATGCCAGTCAAGTGGGGTGTGTGTGGCCCAGTGAGTGGCAACGAGGGAGACTGTGGTTGGAGTCCCCTCGCTGTGTTTCTAAAAGAACCAAGATGAACAAGTCATGGCTCTCAGAGGACTTTTCTTCCCCGGGGTCAGCCAGGGGACGGGAAAGGCACGCGTATTTTTGAGAGTGCTTCATGCAAAGCATCTTTTTCTTTTTCAAAAGGGGGCTCAACCGATGCCAGTCAAGTGGGGTGTGTGTGGCCCAGTGAGTGGCAACGAGGGAGACTGTGGTTGGAGTCCCCTCGCTGTGTTTCTAAAAGAACCAAGATGAACAAGTCATGGCTCTCAGAGGACTTTTCTTCCCCGGGGTCAGCCAGGGGACGGGAAAGGCACGCGTATTTTTGAGAGTGCTTCATGCAAAGCATCTTTTTCTTTTTCAAAAGGGGGCTCAACCGATGCCAGTCAAGTGGGGTGTGTGTGGCCCAGTGAGTGGCAACGAGGGAGACTGTGGTTGGAGTCCCCTCGCTGTGTTTCTAAAAGAACCAAGATGAACAAGTCATGGCTCTCAGAGGACTTTTCTTCCCCTGGGTCAGCCAGGGGACGGGAAAGGCACGCGTATTTTTGAGAGTGCTTCATGCAAAGCATCTTTTTCTTTTTCAAAAGGGGGCTCAACCGATGCCAGTCAAGTGGGGTGTGTGTGGCCCAGTGAGTGGCAACGAGGGAGACTGTGGTTGGAGTCCCCTCGCTGTGTTTCTAAAAGAACCAAGATGAACAAGTCATGGCTCTCAGAGGACTTTTCTTCCCCTGGGTCAGCCAGGGGACGGGAAAGGCACGCGTATTTTTGAGAGTGCTTCATGCAAAGCATCTTTTTCTTTTTCAAAAGGGGGCTCAACCGATGCCAGTCAAGTGGGGTGTGTGTGGCCCAGTGAGTGGCAACGAGGGAGACTGTGGTTGGAGTCCCCTCGCTGTGTTTCTAAAAGAACCAAGATGAACAAGTCATGGCTCTCAGAGGACTTTTCTTCCCCTGGGTCAGCCAGGGGACGGGAAAGGCACGCGTATTTTTGAGAGTGCTTCATGCAAAGCATCTTTTTCTTTTTCAAAAGGGGGCTCAACCGATGCCAGTCAAGTGGGGTGTGTGTGGCCCAGTGAGTGGCAACGAGGGAGACTGTGGTTGGAGTCCCCTCGCTGTGTTTCTAAAAGAACCAAGATGAACAAGTCATGGCTCTCAGAGGACTTTTCTTCCCCGGGGTCAGCCAGGGGACGGGAAAGGCACGCGTATTTTTGAGAGTGCTTCATGCAAAGCATCTTTTTCTTTTTCAAAAGGGGGCTCAACCGATGCCAGTCAAGTGGGGTGTGTGTGGCCCAGTGAGTGGCAACGAGGGAGACTGTGGTTGGAGTCCCCTCGCTGTGTTTCTAAAAGAACCAAGATGAACAAGTCATGGCTCTCAGAGGACTTTTCTTCCCCGGGGTCAGCCAGGGGACGGGAAAGGCACGCGTATTTTTGAGAGTGCTTCATGCAAAGCATCTTTTTCTTTTTCAAAAGGGGGCTCAACCGATGCCAGTCAAGTGGGGTGTGTGTGGCCCAGTGAGTGGCAACGAGGGAGACTGTGGTTGGAGTCCCCTCGCTGTGTTTCTAAAAGAACCAAGATGAACAAGTCATGGCTCTCAGAGGACTTTTCTTCCCCGGGGTCAGCCAGGGGACGGGAAAGGCACGCGTATTTTTGAGAGTGCTTCATGCAAAGCATCTTTTTCTTTTTCAAAAGGGGGCTCAACCGATGCCAGTCAAGTGGGGTGTGTGTGGCCCAGTGAGTGGCAACGAGGGAGACTGTGGTTGGAGTCCCCTCGCTGTGTTTCTAAAAGAACCAAGATGAACAAGTCATGGCTCTCAGAGGACTTTTCTTCCCCTGGGTCAGCCAGGGGACGGGAAAGGCACGCGTATTTTTGAGAGTGCTTCATGCAAAGCATCTTTTTCTTTTTCAAAAGGGGGCTCAACCGATGCCAGTCAAGTGGGGTGTGTGTGGCCCAGTGAGTGGCAACGAGGGAGACTGTGGTTGGAGTCCCCTCGCTGTGTTTCTAAAAGAACCAAGATGAACAAGTCATGGCTCTCAGAGGACTTTTCTTCCCCGGGGTCAGCCAGGGGACGGGAAAGGCACGCGTATTTTTGAGAGTGCTTCATGCAAAGCATCTTTTTCTTTTTCAAAAGGGGGCTCAACCGATGCCAGTCAAGTGGGGTGTGTGTGGCCCAGTGAGTGGCAACGAGGGAGACTGTGGTTGGAGTCCCCTCGCTGTGTTTCTAAAAGAACCAAGATGAACAAGTCATGGCTCTCAGAGGACTTTTCTTCCCCTGGGTCAGCCAGGGGACGGGAAAGGCACGCATATTTTTGAGAGTGCTTCATGCAAAGCATCTTTTTCTTTTTCAAAAGGGGGCTCAACCGATGCCAGTCAAGTGGGGTGTGTGTGGCCCAGTGAGTGGCAACGAGGGAGACTGTGGTTGGAGTCCCCTCGCTGTGTTTCTAAAAGAACCAAGATGAACAAGTCATGGCTCTCAGAGGACTTTTCTTCCCCGGGGTCAGCCAGGGGACGGGAAAGGCACGCGTATTTTTAAGAGTGCTTCATGCAAAGCATCTTTTTCTTTTTCAAAAGGGGGCTCAACCGATGCCAGTCAAGTGGGGTGTGTGTGGCCCAGTGAGTGGCAACGAGGGAGACTGTGGTTGGAGTCCCCTCGCTGTGTTTCTAAAAGAACCAAGATGAACAAGTCATGGCTCTCAGAGGACTTTTCTTCCCCTGGGTCAGCCAGGGGACGGGAAAGGCACGCGTATTTTTGAGAGTGCTTCATGCAAAGCATCTTTTTCTTTTTCAAAAGGGGGCTCAACCGATGCCAGTCAAGTGGGGTGTGTGTGGCCCAGTGAGTGGCAACGAGGGAGACTGTGGTTGGAGTCCCCTCGCTGTGTTTCTAAAAGAACCAAGATGAACAAGTCATGGCTCTCAGAGGACTTTTCTTCCCCTGGGTCAGCCAGGGGACGGGAAAGGCACGCGTATTTTTGAGAGTGCTTCATGCAAAGCATCTTTTTCTTTTTCAAAAGGGGGCTCAACCGATGCCAGTCAAGTGGGGTGTGTGTGGCCCAGTGAGTGGCAACGAGGGAGACTGTGGTTGGAGTCCCCTCGCTGTGTTTCTAAAAGAACCAAGATGAACAAGTCATGGCTCTCAGAGGACTTTTCTTCCCCGGGGTCAGCCAGGGGACGGGAAAGGCACGCGTATTTTTGAGAGTGCTTCATGCAAAGCATCTTTTTCTTTTTCAAAAGGGGGCTCAACCGATGCCAGTCAAGTGGGGTGTGTGTGGCCCAGTGAGTGGCAACGAGGGAGACTGTGGTTGGAGTCCCCTCGCTGTGTTTCTAAAAGAACCAAGATGAACAAGTCATGGCTCTCAGAGGACTTTTCTTCCCCGGGGTCAGCCAGGGGACGGGAAAGGCACGCGTATTTTTGAGAGTGCTTCATGCAAAGCATCTTTTTCTTTTTCAAAAGGGGGCTCAACCGATGCCAGTCAAGTGGGGTGTGTGTGGCCCAGTGAGTGGCAACGAGGGAGACTGTGGTTGGAGTCCCCTCGCTGTGTTTCTAAAAGAACCAAGATGAACAAGTCATGGCTCTCAGAGGACTTTTCTTCCCCTGGGTCAGCCAGGGGACGGGAAAGGCACGCGTATTTTTGAGAGTGCTTCATGCAAAGCATCTTTTTCTTTTTCAAAAGGGGGCTCAACCGATGCCAGTCAAGTGGGGTGTGTGTGGCCCAGTTAGTGGCAACGAGGGAGACTGTGGTTGGAGTCCCCTCGCTGTGTTTCTAAAAGAACCAAGATGAACAAGTCATGGCTCTCAGAGGACTTTTCTTCCCCGGGGTCAGCCAGGGGACGGGAAAGGCACGCGTATTTTTGAGAGTGCTTCATGCAAAGCATCTTTTTCTTTTTCAAAAGGGGGCTCAACCGATGCCAGTCAAGTGGGGTGTGTGTGGCCCAGTGAGTGGCAACGAGGGAGACTGTGGTTGGAGTCCCCTCGCTGTGTTTCTAAAAGAACCAAGATGAACAAGTCATGGCTCTCAGAGGACTTTTCTTCCCCGGGGTCAGCCAGGGGACGGGAAAGGCACGCGTATTTTTGAGAGTGCTTCATGCAAAGCATCTTTTTCTTTTTCAAAAGGGGGCTCAACCGATGCCAGTCAAGTGGGGTGTGTGTGGCCCAGTGAGTGGCAACGAGGGAGACTGTGGTTGGAGTCCCCTCGCTGTGTTTCTAAAAGAACCAAGATGAACAAGTCATGGCTCTCAGAGGACTTTTCTTCCCCTGGGTCAGCCAGGGGACGGGAAAGGCACGCGTATTTTTGAGAGTGCTTCATGCAAAGCATCTTTTTCTTTTTCAAAAGGGGGCTCAACCGATGCCAGTCAAGTGGGGTGTGTGTGGCCCAGTTAGTGGCAACGAGGGAGACTGTGGTTGGAGTCCCCTCGCTGTGTTATACATGCTTTTAGAAGGGACGCCTGAGAGAGAGAGGATATCCGGAGGAGGTGATTAAAGAGGCGTACAAATCAACACGCAATTTGGACCGAGGTAGTCTATTAAATCCCAATCTTAGTAATGTGACCACCACTGATGTTTCTAGATTCATCACAACATTTAACAATGGTGCAATGGACCTGCGGAGAATACTGTCCAAGTATTGGCCTATTTTACACATGGACCCCACAGTTGACAAACATCTTTCTAGCCACCCTTCCATCACTTATCGAAAGGCTAAGTCTATAGGCGATAGACTGGTACATAGTCATTTTCAGGAAAATAGGCCAATAATGACTAAGAGTGGTGCAAAGGGTTGTTTCAAATGCCACGACTGTATAAACTGCAGGTTTGTGGAGGAAGGGAAAGAATTCACTAACTCCAAGGGCAATACAACATTCTCCGTGAGATCACTCATAACATGTAAGTCAAAAGGGGTGGTCTACAGGGTCAGCTGTGGGTGCGGTAAATTGTACGTGGGTAAGACCATTAGGGAATTGAGACGCAGAGTGGGGGAACACAAGAATGACATCATTAAGAAAAACGACACACCGGTGGCGAGACATTTTAACAACTTTCATAATGGTGACTTGGGAAGCCTTAAAATAATGGGCATTGATCTAATTCCTCCTCCCCTACGTGGTGGTAACTGGGATAAGGCCATCCTCCAGAAGGAATGCTTCTGGATCTTTAGCCTGGATACCGTGGCTCCGGCGGGATTAAATGAATCCCTTTCTTTTACCCCTTTTTTAGGAGCACCTTAGAAGTAGGTCACATACTAGGAGGGCTAGTCGACGCCCGAGTGGGGGCACCACAAGCGCAGGACTTTTAGGGTGCCGACCCCCACATGTTAGGTAGGGACATACTGCTTTTGGTAGGGACAGTCTATAGAATGCACCTTAGTTAACTTCCCCACCTTTGTCCCGCCGACGTTTTCTGGCCCCCCCTGGTTTCGCCCTCCTTTTTGATCACCTCCTGGGATGATGCCTCAGTGTATTGTGATGCTGGCTTGGTCTAGCATCAATGGGGCTGTGTTGGTATTTTTTTTTTTTTTTTTTTGGGGTTCCCCCTTTTTTAATAATCGTGTCCCCAGCAATTTTGATATGAGCAGCATACATTTTTGTGTCCTGATAAACTTCCTGGTGGCTACATTTGCCTATGACCTTTTTGATATAAACGCCTGACCAATGACTATACTGATTGATACCAGGCATGTTTGAGGTCTTGTACCTCCATGCCCGTTATTTACTATGTTTTGCGGCTATCACTAATGACGCCAACATTGCTATGGTTACGCCATATGCATTACTGTGGGACGGTAGCTTGCGTTCCACCCACCTGGATATGACGACACCAGGCAGTGGTTGCCGTGTCTCTTCTGGTGACGCGGCTGAGTGTGACGCGGCGCTTCCGGTCCAGCGGCATTCTGGGAGTGCGCGTCATAACTCTCGGACCTTATTGCGCATGCGCCGGGCTATATATGGAGCGTCCGTCTGGGTGCCGAGCGCGGCAATTTGAAATAGGTCTGGATATACGCCACAGAGCGGTGAGTTTCTGAATCAAGGGGCATGACGGTGGCCTGGCAGGTAGTTTCCAGGGCTTATCCCTTGCTTTCTTTTATCCTTTAGTGACCTGGGCATCCTTGGACTGTTGCGATATGATGGCACTTAGCAACAGCCCTTTTTGATATCCCACTTGGACTCCTCTGATGATCTATTGGTGAAACGTTGGGAGTGGGAACGTCCATCTTTAATGCCTGATATGGGTTTCCTGGCACGTTTGGGATTTTGATGTGCTGATTGGCAGCCCCCCACTGGAGCCGGTACCCTGATTATATGCCTGATAATTTCCTGGACCTGGTAAGACCGTTCCCATATGGTTTGGGACTTTGTATGGCCTATTTAGGTACCAGTATTTTACTACCTGTGACACACTGATGAAATTCCCCATGCATCTATAGGGGATCTTTATTGTAGTTATTAACTGTGTGTATACTAGTGTGACTGTTGCCTCAGCGGGTTGGTGGGCTAGAAGGAGTTTTTCAACTCACCTTCCTTTGAACCGAGCTGAGATAACTTGTACTTAGGGGCCTTGTGTACCCCCAGCCTGATATGGTCTGAATCACTGAACCATTGGCAACCTTGGTTTTTTAATCTCACCTGTGAATGTTCAATTCACTTTTATTCTTCTGATGAATTAAAAGTTATGTTTTATGTTTATGAGTTTTTCTCTTTAGCTCCGTAAATTGGTCCAGCTATCCTGATTGCTTTTAGAAGGGCATGACATGGCTTGGAGGTTGACTTTCATAAAATGCAAACTGTTGGCTACCAAAATGCTGCCTTTCCAACAACTGTGGTTATAGGCAATGAGGAACATACTGATGAAGATGAGACGCAGATACCCGATTGGGATGACAACCTAAATATTCGGTCAGGGCAAGAAGAAACTCGGTCTGAGGGGGAGGGGAGTGCAAACACAACAATTGATGATGAAGTTCTAGATCCCACCTACTGTCAACCCACAGTCAGACACTCGAGGAGGTCAATAGAGGCGGTGGAGGAGGATGCAACCGACGTCGAAGTAACCTGGCGCCTTCCTGGACACAGTCGGAGCACTGGTAGCACGTCTACAACTGCATCCTCAGCCACCACTCTGCCTCTGAGCATTATTCGGGGTGGATCAACAGGTCGCATGGCCTCTAAGCCTTGCCTAGCCTGGTCCTTTTTTGACATAAAAAAAGATCGGCCAAATTATGTGATCTGTAACATTTGCCATGGTTATCTTAGTAGAGGTCAAAACCTCAGCAGTTTGACAACTTCTTCCATGAATCGTCACATGAATAAATATCATATGGCCTGGTGGGAAGCTCACCGTGCTGCAATGCGGCCTAGTGGAGCCAACCATCCACCGCCTGCCCCTTCCAGGGCATCCGCGCGCTCGTCATCTTCTAGGACTGTGGGGACAGCTGTCACACCTGTTTTTCCACCCACAACTTCCATCACTGTAACCGCAACAGGCAGTTTGCTTGGTAGGTCGTCAGTTGGTTTGGAAGGGGAAACAAGTGAGTGTGTACAGCTCTCTCAGACATCGATAGCACCAACTTTGGATGAAGGCAACATCATGTCTCCGCCTGCACTTTCCTCCCAAAGCTGCATTTTTCCAGGGACACCCTACTCAATACCGTCTACACACAGCAGCCAGATCTCTGTCCCTCAGATGTGGTCAAATAAAAGGCCACTTCCTTCGACCCATGACAAAGCGAAGAGGTTGACTCTATCCCTCTGTAAGCTGTTGGCTACAGAAATGCTGCCTTTCCGCCTAGTGGACACACAGGATTTTAGAGACCTTATATCTGTCGCTGTGCCCCAGTACCAGATGCCTAGTCGCCACTACTTCTCTAAGAAAGGTGTGCCCGCGCTACACCAGCATGTCGCACACAATATCACCGCTTCCTTGAGAAACTCTGTGTGTGAACGGGTGAATTTCACCACCGATACTTGGACCAGTAAGCATGGACAGGGACGTTACATGTCGCTGACTGGGCACTGGGTAACTATGGTGATAGATGGTGAAGGGTCTGCTGCACAAGTCTTGCCGTCCCCACGACTTGTGTGTCAATCCTCTGTCTGTCCAAGTTCCGCCACTGCTTCTGCATCCTCCACCTCATCTGGGTCCTCCACCTCCGCCCCAAGCCTGCCTGGTCAGGCCACCAGCGTTCTCACTGCGCAGAAGGAATCACGCACCCCTCATTACTATGCTGGCAGCAGAGCGCAACGGCATCAGGCGGTCTTTAGCTTGACATGTCTTGGGAATAAGAGTCACACAGCTGAGGAGTTGTGGTCAGCTCTGCGGTCCGAGTTTAATAAATGGTTGTCTCCACTCAACCTGCAGCCTGGTAAGGCCGTGTGCGACAATGCTGCAAACCTGGGTGCGGCCCTTCGCCTGGGCAAGGTGACACACGTGCCTTGTATGGCTCACGTGTTGAACCTTGTTGTCCAGCAATTTTTAACACACTATCCCGGCCTAGATGGCCTTCTGACCAGGGCACGGAAACTGTCTGCAGTGCTCACTTCCGCCGTTCAACCGCCGCAGCTGAGCGACTTGCATCGCTCCAGAAGTCTTTCGGCCTGCCGGTTCATCGCCTGAAATGCGATGTGGCGACACGCTGGAATTCAACTCTCCACATGTTACAGCGACTGTGGCAGCACCGGCGAGCCCTGGTGCAATACGTCATGATGTATAGCCTGGGCCAACGAGATGCAGAAGTGGGGCAGATCACCCTGATGGAGTGATCTCAGATCAAGGACCTATGCACCGTTCTGCACAGTTTCGACATGGCGACGAATATGTTTAGCGCTGACAATGCCATTATCAGCATGACGATTACAGTCATTTACATGCTGGAGCACACGCTAAACACTATTCGGAGTCAGGGGGTGGGACAACAGGAAGGGGAGGAACTACAGGAGGATTCATATGCGCAAGACACAACAACATCACCAAGGTCCAGACGTTCATCATCACCAACGCGGCAGGCATGGGACCATGGGGGACAGGGATCAACAAGGGCGCATGGTAGCAGGCGAGATGTTGAGGAAGGTGCAGGAGGACATGAAGATAGGGAGGACGAACTGTCCATGGACATGGAAGACTCAGCAGATGAGGGGGACCTTGGTCAAATTTCAGTTGAAAGAGGTTGGGGGTAGATGACAGAGGAAGAAAGAACGTTTAGCACCTCTATGCCACAAACACAGCGTGGACTTGGTCCGCATGGCTGCGCAAGACACATGAGTGCCTTCTTGTTGCACTACCTCCAACATGACCCTCGTATTGTCAAAATTAGAAGTGATGATGACTACTGGCTTGCCACACTATTAGATCCCCGGGACAAGTCCAAATTTTGTGACATAATTCCACCCATAGAAAGGGACGCACGTATGCTGGAGTATCAGCATAAGCTGTTACTCGATCTTAGCTCGGCTTTTACACCAAACAACCGTGCAGGTGAAGGGAGTGATTCTCCCAGTTGTAACTTGACAAACATGGGACGGCATCGTCATCTTCAACAGTCTACCCGTACCAGTAGGACCGTATCTGGTGCTGGTAACAGCAATTTTATGGAATCTTTTCATAATTTTTTTAGACCCTCCTTTGCAAGGCCACCAGAGACAACAAGTCTGACACATAGTCAACGGATGGAGAGGATGATACAGGAGTATCTCCAAATGAACATCGATGCAATGACTTTGCAAATGGAGCCTTGCTCCTTTTGGGCTTCAAATCTAGAAAAATTGACAGAGCTCTCCAGTTACGCCTTGGATATTTTGTCGTGTGCAGCTGCCAGCGTTGTCTCTGAACGTGTCTTCAGTGCTGCTGGGTGTGTGCTGACAGATAAGCGCACGCGTCTGTCCAGTGACAATGTGGACAGACTGACGTTCATCAAAATGAACAAGTCATGGATCCAGAAGGAATTTACTACCCCTGTGTCATCCTGGGGAGAGTAAATGCTTGTGGATTTGGAATGTGCTTGATGCAAATCAAAACATCCTGTTTGCAACTAGGGCACAAGTGCTGCCACTGATGGGGTGTCTGTGTGCCCAATGTTGGGAAAAAAGGTAGACTCCGCTTGGAGTAACCCTTGCTTGCTGTGTTTTTTAAAAATGATACAAGATGAACAGATCTGAAGGCAACATCATGTCTCCGCCTGCACTTTTCTCACAAACCTGCATTTTTCCAGGGACACCCTACTCAACACCGTCTACAGACAGCAGCCAGATCTCTGTCCCTCAGATGTGGTCAAATAAAAGGCCACTTACTGCGACCCATGACAAAGCTAAGTGGTTGACTCTATCCCTCTGTAAGCTGTTGGCTACCGAAATGCTGCCTTTACGCGTAGTGGACACACAGGATTTTACAGACCTTATGTCTGTCGCTGTGCCCCAGTACCACATGCCCAATCACCACTGCTTCTCCAAGAAAAGCATGCCCGCGCTACACCAGCATGTCGCACACAACATCACCACTTCCTTGAGAAAATCTGTGTGCGACAGGGTGCATTTCAACACAGATACTTGGACCAGTAAGCATAGACAGGGTCATTACATGTCACTGACTGGGCACTGGCAAACTATGGTGAGAGATGGAGAAGGGTCTGCTGTACAAGTCTTGCCGTCCCCACGAGTTGTTTCAATCCTTGTTCTGTATGTAGAAGTTAATACACTGCTTCTGCCTCTTCAACCTCGTGTGGGTCCTCTACCTTGGCGCAAACCCTGTGTGGTCAGGCCACCCTTCCTTGCAACTGCGCACAAGGACTACCACACACCTCCTTACTATGCTGGCAGCAGAGCTCAATGCCATCAGGCGGTCAAAGCTTTACTTTGAAATGTATGGGAAATGTGAGTCACACCGCTATTACAGAGAATAGTAGTCAGGCAGGGTCAAAACATTAATTGAGGAACAGGAACAGAATGGGACGGCCAGGAAAGAATCAGAAAACAAGCAGAGGTGAAATGCGTATCGGCCAACAAGGTACATAAACAGCAAGCAGGAAAAGTAGTCAGGTAACAAGCACACAAAATCATAAAACTGAACTGGGGGTAAAATTAACCAGAGGTTCATAGCATAACCTGCGTCCACCTGCGCCGCTGGCATCGACTACTCTCCCATCATCAGCACTATTCATGAAAGGAACACGTTGTCACCTGGCGACCGGAGTACAAATTGACGGAGCGGACTCCGTTGGTGACTTAACAGCCGTGTGCGGCAATGATGCAAACCTGGCTGCGGGCCATCCTCAGGGCAATGTGACACACGTGCCTTTTAGGGCTCACGTGTTGAACCGAATTCGCCAGCAATTTTTAAAACACCATCACGGCCTACATGGCCTTGTGCAGTGGGCACGCTCGCTATGTGCTCACTTCCATCGTGCGCACACAGCAGCTCAACAACTTTCATCACTCCGGAAGTCTTAGGGTCTGGCAGTTAAACGCCGTAAATGCGATGTTTCGACACGCAGGAATTGGAATCTGCACATGTTGCAGCGTGTGTGGCAGCACCGCAGAGCCCTGCTGAAATACGGTAAGACATATAGCCTGGGATAACTTGATCCAGAGGTGGTGCAGATCACGCTGCTGGAGTGGTGTCAGATCAAGGACCTATGCACCCTGCTACACAGTTTTGAAATGTCGACGAAGATGTTTAGCACTGGCAATGTCATTCTCAGCGTGACAATTCTGGTCATCTACATGATGGAGCACACTGTAATTATTATTCTGAGTCAGGTGTTGGGACAAGAGGAAGGGGAGGAAGTACAGGAGGAGTCATATGCGGAAGGGATAACAAGATCTACGAGGTCCAGATGGTCAGCGGCACCTATGCGGCATTCATGGTGAGGGAGAGGGATTAACAAGGGCGCATAGTATCAGCAAAAAGTGTTGATGAAAGTGCAGGAGCCCATGAAGAAATGGAGGACGAACTGGCGATGGGCATGGAAGACTCAGCAGATGAGTGAGAGCTTGCTCACATTTCGGTTGTGCGAGGTTGTGGGTAGAGGGCAGAGGAAGGATGCACGATTCTCACCTCTCTGCCACCAACACACCAAGGACTTGGTCCTCCTGGATGCACAAGACACATGAGCGCCTTCTTGCTGCACTACCTACATGACCCTCGGATTGTATGAATTTGAACTAATCCTGAATACTGGGTTGCCACACTGTTAGATCCCCGGTACAAGACAAAATTTGGCGAACTAATTCCTGCCATAGAAATAGACGCACGTATACAGGAGTATCTGCAGAATGTGGTACGCAATCTTAGATCTACTTGTCCACTAAACACCAGTGCTGCACAGAGTGAATCTCAACGCTTTGTCATGGATAGGAGGAAATGGTCTTTTACTTGTCCACATCGGAGGGACCGAGGGATGGCTGCTGTGCTGAGATGGCGTTGAGTACGGTGTCCCTGCACAGTTGCACTTTTGGTCATATCCCAAAATGAGTTGAAAAAGGACAGATGCTGTTGGAAAGGGGAACAGGTGTGTTGGAAAGGGGAAAAAAGTTTTGGTCCGTGGATTTGGTGGTTAAGCAACTGTAACATTTGCTGAAGAAACAACATCTGTTACAGTGGGACTGGCAGATTTGGATAAAGTGGTATATAATCTGTGACCGCTATATAACGAAAATTAATAAGAAAAGAAAGAGAAAGGTATATATCCCCATCAGCAGTCAGTGTCCACCGTGCTCCCAGTTGGAAAAGGAGAGGTTGGCAACTTGAAGGTTTGGTGGAGGATACAGAGCTGTGTGGCTATGAAACTAATAGTAGCCTGAACCGAGTTAGACGCCATTCGGATCTGGAGACTGTGAGCCCTGTTAGCGTCACAGGGTCCACATGCCCACCCAGCCCAGGAACTCCCTGTTAACAACACAGGGGCCATTGAGTACGCTGACCGTGTGCGTAGGGGCCACACCTGTGGACAGCAGGCGCATCAGCAGCAGCAGGCCTGTTAATGCCACTGGGCTGCACAAGCAGGACTGTTAGGACAGGAGCTGGTCTTAACCGTTCTGCGTTACCAACTGTGGTGGTGGCCTGCATCCACCACCCGATCCCTGCCTACCTCTGGCCTAAAGCCGCAATGGGTTCAACACATGGAGGTGTGCTCTTTCGGAGCATAATAGAAGACTGCGCACCTCCTTGTTGGCTCCAGCCCCTTTTATAACCTGGGTCCGCCCCAAACCAGGGTGAACCACAATGCACCTCCTGGAGACAAAAGTAGAGTGACACGTCATGAGTGGCATAACTAGCGTCCTATTTGGAAACGCAACTTCAATGATGACCTCATGGCTGCCATGACCCAAACACCTCACCAGTCATCGTCTGAGCATCAATAATGCGGTGACAAGTCATAGGTGTGGGCCTCTGCAAGCCATTTGGGAGGACACCTGATGCCCTGTGGTCTATATGGGACCCAAACATCAGGGCCAGGGCCAAAGAGTTCATTACCGGACCATGAACCACGAACCGCGCTCAACTCTATTAATAAGGTGGCATTAAGATAAATGAAATATATCTTCTCGGTCTTCTCGTTTTCTTGCTGAGTTGTGCCAATGGACAGAGTTTTTCTAGACATTTGCTATTGGAAACTCAGGGAACCAAAGCTCCTGGATAGAGTTGAGCGCGGTTCGTGGTTCGTGGTTCTCCAGTTCTAGGCTCGAGTGATTTTGGGGCATGTTCTAGATCGAACTAGAACTCGAGCTTTTTGCAAAAGCTCGATAGTTCTAGAAACGTTCGAGAACGGTTCTAGCAGCCAAAAAACAGCTAAATCATAGCTTGGTTTCTGCTGTAATAGTGTAAGTCACTCTGTGAATCAAACTATTAGCACATTTCAGTGTATAGTGTGCGTGAACAGCGCATTCAGATCACTGCTGCTTCTATAATGGCGATCGCCATTTTTTTTTTTTTTTTCTTGTCTTCCTTCCCTAAGTGCGCGCGTCTTGTGGGGCGGGCCAGCATGTCAGCCAATCACAGACACACACACAGCTAAGTTGACTTTGAGCCAGAGAAGCAACGGCATGTGTGATAGGATCTGCATGTCACATGTCCCTGCATTATAAAACCGGACATTTTCTTCACGGACGCCATTATCTGCCTTCTGCGTCTTTGGTGTCAGACATCACTGTCGCAGCTCCGTCCTCCTGAGTCCTATAGCCGATACAGCTGTATGCGCTGCATACACAGCGTTAGACAGCATAGGGAGAGCACTTTATAGCAGTCCTTTTAAGGGCTCAAACCGGCAGGGTCAGAGAGCCATGGGTGACAGGTCCTGCAAACAGCAACAGCATCTGTGTAGCCAAGGTCAGGGATTTCCTCCCTGCATTTCACCATTAGGAGGAAATAGAAAGGCAGGCTTCCATTCCTCTACCCAGAGCACCACAATCCTGCCACTGTACCCTCCTGTCCTCTGCACACTCCAACTCATTATAACTAAGCCATTATACTAGCAAACACTCAGTGTACCTAGTGGCATCCTATCTGTGGCTATTGGACTTTGCTATAGTCCCACTAGTGCAAAGACATTTGCAGAGCACGTCTGCCTGCATTGCACACTCCAACTTTTTTAAACTAAGCAATTTTACTAGCAAACACTCAGTGTACCTAGTGGCATCCTATACGTGGCTATTGGACTTTGCTATAGTCCCACTAGTGCCAAGACATTTGCAGAGCGCATCTGCCTGCGTTGCACACTCCAACTAATTTTAACTTAGCCATTATACTAGCAAACACTCAGTGTACCTAGTGGCATCCTATACGTGGCTATTGGACTTTGCTATAGTCCCACTAGTGCCAAGACATTTGCAGAGCGCATCTGCCTGCGTTGCACACTCCAACTAATTATAAGTAAGCCATTATACTAGCAAACACTCAGTGTACCTAGTGGCATCCTATCTGTGGCTATTGGACTTTGCTATAGTCCCACTAGTGCAAAGACATTTGCAGAGCACGTCTGCCTGCATTGCACACTCCAACTTTTTTAAACTAAGCAATTTTACTAGCAAACACTCAGTGTACCTAGTGGCATCCTATACGTGGCTATTGGACTTTGCTATAGTCCCACTAGTGCCAAGACATTTGCAGAGCGCATCTGCCTGCGTTGCACACTCCAACTAATTATAAGTAAGCCATTATACTAGCAAACACTCAGTGTACCTAGTGGCATCCTATCTGTGGCTATTGGACTTTGCTATAGTCCCACTAGTGCCAAGACATTTGCAGAGCGCATCTGCCTGCGTTGCACACTCCAACTAATTATAAGTAAGCCATTATACTAGCAAACACTCAGTGTACCTAGTGGCATCCTATACGTGGCTATTGGACCTTGCTATAGTCCCACTAGTGCCAAGACATTTGCAGAGCGCATCTGCCTGCGTTGCACACTCCAACTAATTATAAGTAAGCCATTATACTAGCAAACACTCAGTGTACCTAGTGGCATCCTATACGTGGCTATTGGACCTTGCTATAGTCCCACTAGTGCCAAGACATTTGCAGAGCGCATCTGCCTGCGTTGCACACTCCAACTAATTATAAGTAAGCCATTATACTAGCAAACACTCAGTGTACCTAGTGGCATCCTATCTGTGGCTATTGGACTTTGCTATAGTCCCACTAGTGCCAAGACATTTGCAGAGCGCATCTGCCTGCGTTGCACACTCCAACTAATTATAAGTAAGCCATTATACTAGCAAACACTCAGTGTACCTAGTGGCATCCTATACGTGGCTATTGGACCTTGCTATAGTCCCACTAGTGCCAAGACATTTGCAGAGCGCATCTGCCTGCGTTGCACACTCCAACTAATTATAAGTAAGCCATTATACTAGCAAACACTCAGTGTACCTAGTGGCATCCTATACGTGGCTATTGGACCTTGCTATAGTCCCACTAGTGCCAAGACATTTGCAGAGCGCATCTGCCTGCGTTGCACACTCCAACTAATTATAAGTAAGCCATTATACTAGCAAAAACTCAGTGTACCTAGTGGCATCCTATCTGTGGCTATTGGACTTTGCTATAGTCCCACTAGTGCAAAGACATTTGCAGAGCACGTCTGCCTGCATTGCACACTCCAACTTTTTTAAACTAAGCAATTTTACTAGCAAACACTCAGTGTACCTAGTGGCATCCTATACGTGGCTATTGGACTTTGCTATAGTCCCACTAGTGCCAAGACATTTGCAGAGCGCATCTGCCTGCGTTGCACACTCCAACTAATTTTAACTTAGCCATTATACTAGCAAACACTCAGTGTACCTAGTGGCATCCTATACGTGGCTATTGGACTTTGCTATAGTCCCACTAGTGCCAAGACATTTGCAGAGCGCATCTGCCTGCGTTGCACACTCCAACTAATTATAAGTAAGCCATTATACTAGCAAACACTCAGTGTACCTAGTGGCATCCTATACGTGGCTATTGGACCTTGCTATAGTCCCACTAGTGCCAAGACATTTGCAGAGCGCATCTGCCTGCGTTGCACACTCCAACTAATTATAAGTAAGCCATTATACTAGCAAACACTCAGTGTACCTAGTGGCATCCTATACGTGGCTATTGGACTTTGCTATAGTCCCACTAGTGCCAAGACATTTGCAGAGCGCATCTGCCTGCGTTGCACACTCCAACTAATTATAAGTAAGCCATTATACTAGCAAACACTCAGTGTACCTAGTGGCATCCTATACGTGGCTATTGGACCTTGCTATAGTCCCACTAGTGCCAAGACATTTGCAGAGCGCATCTGCCTGCGTTGCACACTCCAACTAATTATAAGTAAGCCATTATACTAGCAAACACTCAGTGTACCTAGTGGCATCCTATACCTGGCTATTGGACTTTGCTATAGTCCCACTAGTGCCAAGACATTTGCAGAGCGCATCTGCCTGCGTTGCACACTCCAACTAATTATAAGTAAGCCATTATACTAGCAAACACTCAGTGTACCTAGTGGCATCCTATACGTGGCTATTGGACTTTGCTATAGTCCCACTAGTGCCAAGACATTTGCAGAGCGCATCTGCCTGCGTTGCACACTCCAACTAATTTTAACTTAGCCATTATACTAGCAAACACTCAGTGTACCTAGTGGCATCCTATACGTGGCTATTGAACTTTGCTATAGTCCCACTAGTGCCAAGACATTTGCAGAGCGCATCTGCCTGCGTTGCACACTCCAACTTATTATAAGTAAGCCATTATACTAGCAAACACTCAGTGTACCTAGTGGCATCCTATACGTGGCTATTGGACTTTGCTATAGTCCCACTAGTGCCAAGACATTTGCAGAGCGCATCTGCCTGCGTTGCACACTCCAACTAATTTTAACTTAGCCATTATACTAGCAAACACTCAGTGTACCTAGTGGCATCCTATACGTGGCTATTGGACTTTGCTATAGTCCCACTAGTGCCAAGACATTTGCAGAGCGCATCTGCCTGCGTTGCACACTCCAACTCATTATAACTAAGTTGCATTGTCAGGGATATTTATTCTTTATTATTCTGCTGTTAATAAAGCTAGACCACCACTGCAATCTTCACCACCTCTCAATTTTTACTACCACATTTTCAGTCCACAATCTTGTTGCAATCAACATGAGTGGCAAAATGACAGATGCTGGTGGAAAGGGGAAGAGGCGTGGTGGAAAAGGCAAAAAAGGTTTTGTCTGTGGGGAAAGTGGCAAAGCTCCATTATCATCTGCTGAAGATAGACCATCTACCAGCAAAAGTAAGATGTCTACTACTTACCGTGGACAATCCGATGTGCTCCCTTTTTTATGGACACGAACAACAGGAAGAAAGGTAGATGATGGGCAAAAAAGGAAAATGCTTGAATGGATCTCAAGTGGTCCAACAAGTGCCCTCTCAGCCACTTCAAGTACCGCATCCAAAAAACACCAGTCCTCTGAGTTGTCATCCCAATCACACTTGATTTCTCCCAGCTCTGAAGTCTCCATCAGCCCTGCACAGTATGGTGGAACTGAGATGGCTGAGTCTGCAGAGCTGTTCAGTCACACTATAGCCTGGGAATCAGAGGTCTGCTCCCAAGCTACAGTGAGTACAGAACAGGAAATGGTCTGCAGTGATGCCCAGAACCTTTGTGACTCTGATTCAGGCCGTGAGGACCAAGTTTCTGAGCATAATGTTGACCCTTTGTCACAAACTGTAACACCTGTGGTTATAGACAATGAGGAACATACTGATGAAGATGAGACGCAGATACCCGATTGGGATGACAACTTAAATATTCGGTCAGGGCAAGAAGAGGCTCGGTCTGAGGGGGAGGGGAGTGCAAACACAACAATTGATGATGAAGTTCTAGATCCCACCTACTGTCAACCCCCTGTCAGGCACTCGAGGAGGTCAACAGAGGCGGTGGAGGAGGATGCAACCGACGACGAAGTTACCTTGCGCCTTCCTGGACAGAGTCGGAGCACTGGTAGCACGTCTACAACTGCATCCTCAGCCACCACTTTGCCTAGGAGCATTATTCGGGGTGGATCAACAGGTCGCATGGCCTCTAAGCCTTGCCTAGCCTGGTCCTTTTTTGACATAGAAAAAGATCGCCCAAATCATGTGATATGTAAAATTTGTCATGATTCTCTTAGTAGAGGTCAAAACCTCAGCAGTTTGACAACTTCTTCCATGAATCGTCACATGAATAAATATCATAGGTCCCGGTGGGAAGCTCACTGTGCTGCAATGCTGCAAGAGCGAACCATCCACCGCCCGCACCTTCCAGTGCATCCGCGCGCTCTTCATCTTCTAGGACTGTGGGGACAGCTGTCACACCTGTTTTTCCACGCCAAACTTCCACCACTGTAACCGCAACAGGCAGTTTGCTTGTAAGGTCGTCAGTTGGTTTGGAAGGGGAAACAAGTGAGTGTGTACAGCTCTCTCAGACATCGATAGCACCAACGTTGGATGAAGGCAACATCATGTCTCCACCTGCACTTTCCTCACAAACCTGCATTTTTCCAGGGACACCCTACTCAACACCGTCTACACACAGCAGCCAGATCTCTGTCCTTCAGATGTGGTCAAATAAAAGGCCACTTCCTCCGACCCATGACAAAGCTAAGAGGTTGACTCTATCCCTCTGTAAGCTGTTGGCTACCGAAATGCTGCCTTTCCGCCTAGTGGACACAC
>NW_027443643.1:0-38845 GCF_048569485.1 Anomaloglossus baeobatrachus | reverse complement strand
GCGCGCAGGGGCGATCTCTGCCCTCCCCTCGGGTGGGCGCGCAGGGGCGTTCCCTGCCCTCCCCTCGGGTGGGCGCGCAGGGGCGTTCTCTGCCCTCCCCTCGGACGGGCGCGCAGGGACGATCTCTGCCCTCCCCTCGGGTGGGCGCGCAGGGTCGTTCTCTGCCCTCCCCTCGGGCGGGCGCGCAGGGGCGTTCTCTGCCCTCCCCTCGGGCGGGCGCGCAGGGTCGTTCTCTGCCCTCCCCTCGGGCGGGCGCGCAGGGGCGAACTCTGCCCTCCCTCGGGCGGGCGCGCAGGGGCGTTCTCTGCCCTCCCCTCGGGTGGGCGCGCAGGGACGATCTCTGCCCTCCCCTTGGGCGGGCGCGCAGGGGCGAACTCTGCCCTCCCCCTCGGGCGGGCGCGCAGGGGCGAACTCTGCCCTCCCCTCGGGCGGGCGCGCAGGGGCGATCTCTGCCCTCCCCTCGGGCGGGCGCGCAGGGGCGTTCTCTGCCCTCCCCTCGGGCGGGCGCGCAGGGACGATCTCTGCCCTCCCCTCGGGCGGGCGCGCAGGGGCGTTCCCTGCCCTCCCCTCGGGCGGGCGCGCAGGGGCGATCTCTGCCCTCTCCTCGGGTGGGCGCGCAGGGGCGATCCCTGCCCTCCCCTCGGGCGGGCGCGCAGGGGCGATCCCTGCCCTCCCCTCGGGCGGGCGCGCAGGGGCGATCCCTGCCCTCCCCTCGGGCGGGCGCGCAGGGGCGATCTCTGCCCTCCCCTCGGGCGGGCGCGCAGGGGCGATCTCTGCCCTCCCCTCGGGCGGGCGCGCAGGGACGATCTCTGCCCTCCCCTCGGGCGGGCGCGCAGGGGCGTTCTCTGCCCTCCCCTCGGGCGGGCGCGCAGGGAAGTTCTCTGCCCTCCCCTCGGGTAGGCGCGCAGGGGCGTTCTCTGCCCTCCCCTCGGGTGGGCGCGCAGGGGCGTTCTCTGCCCTCCCCTCGGGCGGGCGCGCAGGGGCGATCTCTGCCCTCCCCTCGGGCGGGCGCGCAGGTCGTTCTCTGCCCTCCCCCTCGGGCGGGCGCGCAGGGGCGAACTCTGCCCTCCCCTCGGGCGGGCGCGCAGGGGCGATCTCTGCCCTCCCCTCGGGTGGGCGCGCAAGGGCGTTCCCTGCCCTCCCCTCGGGCGGGCGCGCAGGGGCGTTCTCTGCCCTCCCCTCGGCGGGCGCGCAGGGACGATCTCTGCCCTCCCCTCGGGCGGGCGCGCAGGGGCGATCCCTGCCCTCCCCTCGGGCGGGCGCGCAGGGGGCGTTCCCTGCCCTCCCCTCGGCGGGCGCGCAGGGGCGAACTCTGCCCTCCCCCTCGGCGGGCGCGCAGGGGCGTTCTCTGCCCTCCCCTCGGGCGGGCGCGCAGGGTCGTTCTCTGCCCTCCCCTCGGGCGGGCGCGCAGGGTCGTTCTCTGCCCTCCCCTCGGGTGGGCGCGCAGGGGCGTTCTCTGCCCTCCCCTCGGGTGGGCGCGCAGGGGCGTTCTCTGCCCTCCCCTCGGGCGGGCGCGCAGGGGCGTTCTCTGCCCTCCCCTCGGGTGGGCGCGCAGGGGCATTCCCTGCCCTCCCCTCGGGTGGGCGCGCAGGGACGATCTCTGCCCTCCCCTCGGGCCGGGCGCGCAGGGGTGATCTCTGCCCTCCCCTCGGGCGGGCGCGCAGGGGCGAACTCTGCCCTCCCCTCGGGCGGGCGCGCAGGGGCGAACTCTGCCCTCCCCTCGGGCGGGCGCGCAGGGGCGTACTCTGCCCTCCCCTCGGGCGGGCGCGCAGGGGCGTTCTCTGCCCTCCCCTCGGCGGGCGCGCAGGGGCGTTCTCTGCCCTCCCCTCGGGCGGGCGCGCAGGGGCGTTCTCTGCCCTCCCTCGGGCGGGCGCGCAGGGGCGTTCTCTGCCCTCCCCTCGGGCGGGGCGCGCAGGGGCGTTCTCTGCCCTCCCCTCGGGCGGGCGCGAAGGGGCGTTCTCTGCCCTCCCCTCGGGCGGGCGCGAAGGGGCGTTCTCTGCCCTCCCCTCGGGCGTGCGCGCAGGGGCGTTCTCTGCCCTCCCCTCGAATGGGCGCGCAGGGGCGTTCTCTGCCCTCCCCTCGGGCGGGGCGCGCAGGGGCGTTCTTTGACCTCCCCTCGGGCGGGCGCGCAGGGTCGTTCTCTGCCCTCCCCTCGTGCGGGCGCGCAGGGGCGTTCTCTGCCCTCCCCTCGGGCGGGCGCGCAGGGTCGTTCTCTGCCCTCCCCTCGGGTGGGCGCGCAGGGACGATCTCTGCCCTCCCTCGGGCGGGCGCGCAGGGACGATCTCTGAACTCCCCTCGGGCGGGCGCGCAGGGGCGTTCTCTGCCCTCCCCTCGGGCGGGCGCGCAGGGTCGTTCTCTGCCCTCCCCTCGGGCGGGGCGCGCAGGGGCGTTCTCTGCCCTCCCCTCGGGCGGGCGCGCAGGGACGATCTCTGCCCTCCCCTCGGGCGGGGCGCGCAGGGGCGTTCTCTGCCCTCCCGTCGGGCGGCGCGCAGGGTCGTTCTCTGCCCTCCCCTCGGGGCGGCGCCGCAGGGTCGTTCTCTGCCCTCCCCTCGGGCGGGCGCGCAGGGGCGTTCTCTGCCCTCTCCTCGGGCGGGCGCGCAGGGGCGTTCTCTGCCCTCCCCTCGGGCGGGCGCGCAGGGGCGTTCTCTGCCCTCCCCTCGGGTGGGCGCGCAGGGGCGTTCTCTGCCCTCCCCTCGGGCGGGCGCGCAGGGGGCAATCTCTGCCCTCTCCTCGGGTGGGCGCGCAGGGGCGTTCCCTGCCCTCCCCTCGGATGGGCGCCCGAGGGAGGGCGCGCAGGGGAAACGCCGTCCCCGAGGGAGGGCGCGCAGGGGAAACGCCGTCCCCGAGGGAGGGCGCGCAGGGGAAATGCCGTCCCCTTGGGAGGGCGCGCAGGGGAAACTCCGTCCCCTTGGGAGGGCGCGCAGGGGAAACTCCGTTCCCGAGGGAGGGCGCGCAGGGGAAACACCGTTCCCTTGGGAGGGCGCGCAGGGGAAACGCCGTCCCCTTGGGAGAGCGCAGGGGAAACGCCGTCCCCTAGGGAGGGCGCGCAGGGGAAATGCCGTCCCCTTGGGACGGCGCGCAGGGGAAACTCCGTCCCCTTGGAAGGGCGCGCAGGGGAAGCTCCGTCCCCTTGGGAGGGCGCGCAGGGGAAACTCCATCTCCGAGGAAGGGCGCGCAGGGGAAACTCCTTCCCCTTGGAAGGGGCGCGCAGGGGAAACTCCTTCCCCTTGGAGGGCGCGCAGGGGGAACTCCGTCCCCTTGGGAGGGCGCGCAAGGGAAACTCCGTCCCCTTGGGAGGGCGCGCAGGGGAAACTCCGTCCCCTTGGGAGGGGCGCGCAGGGGAAACTCCGTCCCCGAGGGAGGGCGCGCAGGGGAAACTCCGTCCCCGAGGGAGGGCGCGCAGGGGAAACTTTGTCCCCTTGGGAGGGCGCGCAGGGGAAACTCCATCCCCTTGGAAGGGCGCGCAGGGAAAACGCCATCCCCGAGGGAGGGCGCGCAGGGGAAACTCCGTCCCCTTGGGAGGGCGTGCAGGGGGAAACTCCGTCCCATTGGGAGGGCGCGCAGGGGAAACTCCGTCCCCGAAGGAGGGCGCGCAGGGGAAACTCCGTCCCGAGTGGGGGCGTGCAGGTGAAACTCCGTCCCCTTGGGAGGGCGCGCAGGGGAAACGCCGTCCCCGAGGGAGGGCGCGCAGGGGAAACGCCGTCCCCGAGGGGAGGGCGCGCACGGGAAACGCCGTCCCCGAGGGAGGGCGCGCAGGGGAAACGCCGTCCCCTTGGGAGGGTGCGCAGGGGAAACTCCGTCCCCTTGGGAGGGCGCGCAGGGGAAACTCCGTCCCCGAGGGAGGGCGCGCAGGGGAAACACCGTTCCCTTGGGAGGGCGCGCAGGGGAAACGCCGTCCCCTTGGGAGAGCGCAGGGGAAACGCCGTCCCCTAGGGAGGGGCGCGCAGGGGAAATGCCGTCCCTTGGGACGGCGCGCAGGGGAAACTCCGTCCCCTTGGAAGGGCGCGCAGGGGAAGCTCCGTCCCCTTGGGAGGGCGCCAGGGGAAACTCCATCCCCTTGGGAGGGCGCGCAGGGGAAACGCCGTCCCCTTGGGAGGGCGCGCAGGGGAAACTCCGTCCCCGAAGGAGGGCACGCAGGGGAAACTCCGTCCCCGAGTGAGGGCGCACAGGTGAAACTCCGTCCCCTTGGGAGGGCGCGCAGGGGAAACACCGTCCCCGAGGGAGGGCGCGCAGGGACGATCTCTGAACTCCCCTCGGGCGGGCGCGCAGGGACGATCTCTGCCCTCCCCTCGGGCGGGCGCGCAGGGGCGTTCTCTGCCCTCCCCTCGGGCGGGCGCGCAGGGGCGTTCTCTGCCCTCCCCTCGGGCGGGCGCGCAGGGGCAATCTCTGCCCTCCCCTCGGGTGGGCGCGCAGGGGCGTTCCCTGCCCTCCCCTCGGAGTGGGCGCGCAGGGGCGTTCTCTGCCCTCCCCTCGGGCGGGCGCGCAGGGGCGTTCTCTGCCCTCCCCTCGGGTGGGCGCGCAGGGGCGTTATCTGCCCTCCCCTCGGGCGGGCGCGCAGGGGCGTTCTCTGCCCTCCCCTCGGGCGGGCGCGCAGGGGCGATCTCTGCCCTCCCCTCGGGCGGGCGCGCAGGGTCGTTCTCTCGGGTGGGCGCGCAGGGGCTTTCCCTGCCCTCCCCTCGGGCGGGCGCGCAGGGTCGTTCTCTGCCCTCCCCTCGGGCGGACGCGCAGGGGCGTTCTCTGCCCTCCTCGGGCGGGCGCGCAGGGGCGTTCTCTGCCCTCCCCTCGGGTGGGCGCGCATGGGGCGTTCTCTGCCCTCCCCTCGGGTGGGCGCGCAGGGGCGTTCTCTGCCCTCCCCTCGGGCGGGCGCGCAGGGGCGATCTCTGCCCTCCCCTCGGGCGGGCGCGCAGGGTCGTTCTCTGCCCTCCCCTCGGGCGGGCGCGCAGGGGCGAACTCTGCCCTCCCCTCGGGCGGGCGCGCAGGGGCGATGTCTGCCCTCCCCTCGGGTGGGCGCGCAGGGTCGTTCCCTGCCCTCCCCTCGGGTGGGCGCGCAGGGGCGTTCTCTGCCCTCCCCTCGGGCGGGCGCGCAGGGACGATCTCTGCCCTCCCCTCGGGTGGGCGCGCAGGGGCGTTCCCTGCCCTCCCCTCGGGTGGGCGCGCAGGGGCGTTCTCTGCCCTCCCCTCGGGCGGGCGCGCAGGGACGATCTCTGCCCTCCCCTCGGGCGGGCGCGCAGGGGCGAACTCTGCCCTCCCCTCGGGGCGGGGCGCGCAGGGGCGATCCCTGCCCTCCCCTCGGGCGGGGCGCGCAGGGGCGAACTCTGCCCTCCCCTCGGGTGGGCGCTCAGGGGCGTTCCCTGCCCTCCCCTCGGGCGGGCGCGCAGGGGCGATCCCTGCCCTCCCCTCGGGCGGGGCGCGCAGGGGCGATCCCTGCCCTCCCCTCGGGTGGGCGCGCAGGGGCGTTCCCTGCCCTCCCCTCGGCGGGGCGCGCTGGGGCGTTATCTGCCCTCCCCTCGGGCGGGCGCGCAGGGGCGATCTCTGCCCTCCCCTCGGGCGGGCGCGCAGGGACAATCTCTGCCCTCCCCTCGGGCGGGCGCGCAGGGGCGTTCTCTGCCCTCCCCTTGGGCGGGCGCGCAGGGGCGATCTCTGCCCTCCCCTCGGGCGGGCGCGCAGGGTCGTTCTCTGCCCTCCCCTCGGGCGGAGCGCGCAGGGGCGATCTCTGCCCTCCCCTCGGGCGGGCGCGCAGGGTCGTTCTCTGCCCTCCCCTCGGGCGGACGCGCAGGGTCGTTCTCTGCCCTCCCCTCGGCGGGCGCGCAGGGAAGTTCTCTGCCCTCCCCTCGGGTAGGCGCGCAGGGGCGTTCTCTGCCCTCCCCTCGGGTGGGCGCGCAGGGGCGTTCTCTGCCCTCCCCTCGGGCGGGCGCGCAGGGGCGTTCTCTGCCCTCCCCTCGGGCGGGCGCGCAGGGGCGTTCTCTGCCCTCCCCTCGGGCGGGCGCGAAGGGGCGTTCTCTGCCCTCCCCTCGGGCGGGCGCGAAGGGGCGTTCTCTGCCCTCCCCTCGGGCGTGCGCGCAGGGGCGTTCTCTGCCCTCCCCTCGAATGGGCGCGCAGGGGCGTTCTCTGCCCTCCCCTCGGGCGGGCGCGCAGGGGCGTTCTTTGCCCTCCCCTCGGGCGGGCGCGCAGGGTCGTTCTCTGCCCTCCCCTCGTGCGGGCGCGCAGGGGCGTTCTCTGCCCTCCCCTCGGCGGGCGCGCAGGGTCGTTCTCTGCCCTCCCCTCGGGTGGGCGCGCAGGGACGATCTCTGCCCTCCCCTCGGGCGGGCGCGCAGGGACGATCTCTGAACTCCCCTCGGGCGGGCGCGCAGGGGCGTTCTCTGCCCTCCCCTCGGGCGGGCGCGCAGGGTCGTTCTCTGCCCTCCCTCGGGCGGGGCGCGCAGGGGCGTTCTCTGCCCTCCCCTCGGGCGGGCGCGCAGGGACGATCTCTGCCCTCCCCTCGGGCGGGCGCGCAGGGGCGTTCTCTGCCCTCCCGTCGGGCGGGGCGCACAGGGTCGTTCTCTGCCCTCCCCTCGGGCGGGCGCGCAGGGTCGTTCTCTTCCCTCCCCTCGGGCGGGCGCGCAGGGGCGTTCTCTGCCCTCCCCTCGGGCGGGCGCGCAGGGGCGTTCTCTGCCCTCCCCTCGGGCGGGCCCGCAGGGGCGTTCTCTGCCCTCCCCCTCGGGTGGGCGCGCAGGGGCGTTCTCTGCCCTCCCCTCGGGCGGGCGCGCAGGGGCAATCTCTGCCCTCTCCTCGGGTGGGCGCGCAGGGGCGTTCCCTGCCCTCCCCTCGGATGGGCGCCCGAGGGGAGGGCGGCGCAGGGGAAACGCCGTCCCCGAGGGAGGGCGCGCAGGGGAAACGCCGTCCCCGAGGGAGGGCGCGCAGGGGAAATGCCGTCCCCTTGGGAGGGCGCGCAGGGGAAACTCCGTCCCCTTGGGAGGGCGCGCAGGGGAAACTCCGTTCCCGAGGGAGGGCGCGCAGGGGAAACACCGTTCCCTTGGGAGGGCGCGCAGGGGAAACGCCGTCCCCTTGGGAGAGCGCAGGGAAACGCCGTCCCCTAGGGAGGGCGCGCAGGGGAAATGCCGTCCCCTTGGGACGGCGCGCAGGGGGAAACTCCGTCCCCTTGGAAGGGCGCGCAGGGGAAGCTCCGTCCCCTTGGGAGGGCGCGCAGGGGAAACTCCATCTCCGAGGAAGGGCGCGCAGGGGAAACTCCTTCCCCTTGGAAGGGCGCGCAGGGGAAACTCCTTCCCCTTGGGAGGGCGCGCAGGGGGAACTCCGTCCCCTTGGGAGGGCGCGCAAGGGAAACTCCGTCCCCTTGGGAGGGGCGCGCAGGGGAAACTCCGTCCCCTTGGGAGGGCGCGCAGGGGAAACTCCGTCCCCGAGGGAGGGCGCGCAGGGGAAACTCCGTCCCCGAGGGAGGGGCGCGCAGGGGAAACTTTGTCCCCCTTGGGAGGGCGCGCAGGGGAAACTCCATCCCCTTGGAAGGGCGCGCAGGGAAAACGCCATCCCCGAGGGAGGGCGCGCAGGGGAAACTCCGTCCCCTTGGGAGGGCGTGCAGGGGAAACTCCGTCCCATTGGGAGGGCGCGCAGGGGAAACTCCGTCCCCGAAGGAGGGCGCGCAGGGGAAACTCCGTCCCCGAGTGGGGGCGTGCAGGTGAAACTCCGTCCCCTTGGAGGGCGCGCAGGGGAAACGCCGTCCCCGAGGGAGGGCGCGCAGGGGAAAACGCCGTCCCCGAGGGAGGGCGCGCAGGGGAAACGCCGTCCCCGAGGGAGGGCGCGCAGGGGAAACGCCGTCCCCGAGGGAGGGCGCGCAGGGGAAACGCCGTCCCCTTGGGAGGGCGCGCAGGGGAAACTCCGTCCCCTTGGGAGGGCGCGCAGGGGAAACTCCGTCCCCGAGGGAGGGCGCGCAGGGGAAACACCGTTCCCCTTGGGAGGGCGCGCAGGGGAAACGCCGTCCCCTTGGGAGAGCGCAGGGGAAACGCCGTCCCCTAGGGAGGGCGCGCAGGGGAAATGCCGTCCCCTTGGGACGGCGCGCAGGGGAAACTCCGTCCCCTTGGAAGGGCGCGCAGGGGAAGCTCCGTCCCCTTGGGAGGGGCGCGCAGGGGAAACTCCATCCCCTTGGGAGGGCGCGCAGGGGAAACGCCGTCCCCTTGGGAGGGCGCGCAGGGGAAACTCCATCCCCGAAGGAGGGCACGCAGGGGAAACTCCGTCCCCGAGTGAGGGCGCACAGGTGAAACTCCGTCCCCTTGGGAGGGCGCGCAGGGGAAACACCGTCCCCGAGGGAGGGCGCGCAGGGACGATCTCTGAACTCCCCTCGGGCGGGCGCGCAGGGACGATCTCTGCCCTCCCCTCGGGCGGGCGCGCAGGGGCGTTCTCTGCCCTCTCCCTCGGGCGGGCGCGCAGGGGCGTTCTCTGCCCTCCCCTCGGGCGGTGCGCGCAGGGGCAATCTCTGCCCTCCCCTCGGGTGGGCGCGCAGGGGCGTTCCCTGCCCTCCCCTCGGGTGGGCGCGCAGGGGCGTTCTCTGCCCTCCCCTCCTGCGGGCGCGCAGGGGCGTTCTCTGCCCTCCCCTCGGGCGGGCGCGCAGGGGCGATCTCTGCCCTCCCCTTGGGCGGGCGCGCAGTGGCGATCTTTGCCCTCCTCTCGGGCGGGCGCGCAGGGGTGATCTCTGCCCTCCCCTCGGGTGGGCGCGCTGGGGCGAACTCTGCCCTCCCCTCGGGCGGGCGCGCAGTGGCGTTCTCTGCCCTCCCCTCGGGCGGGCGCGCAGGGGCGTACTCTGCCCTCCCCTCGGGCGGGGCGCGCAGGGGCGTTCTCTGCCCTCCCCTCGGGCGGGCGCGCAGGGGCGTTCTCTGCCCTCCCCTCGGGCGGGCGCGCAGGGGCGTTCTCTGCCCTCCCCTCGGGCGGGGCGCGCAGGGGCGTTCTCTGCCCTCCCCTCGGGCGGGCGCGAAGGGGCGTTCTCTGCCCTCCCCTCGGGCGGGCGCGAAGGGGCGTTCTCTGCCCTCCCCTCGGGCGGGCGCGCAGGGGCGTTCTCTGCCCTCCCCTCGGGCGGGCGCGCAGGGACGATCTCTGCCCTCCCCTCGGGCGGGCGCGCAGGGGCGTTCTCTGCCCTCCCGTCGGGCGGGGCGCGCAGGGTCGTTATCTGCCCTCCCCTCGGGCGGGCGCGCAGGGTCGTTCTCTGCCCTCCCCTCGGGCGGGCGCGCAGGGGCGTTCTCTGCCCTCCCCTCGGGCGGGGCGCGCAGGGGCGTTCTCTGCCCTCCCCTCGGGCGGGCGCGCAGGGGCGTTCTCTGCCCTCCCCTCGGGCGGGCGCGCAGGGGCGTTCTCTGCCCTCCCCTCGGGCGGGCGCGCAGGGGCAATCTCTGCCCTCCCCTCGGGTGGGCGCGCAGGGGCGTTCCCTGCCCTCCCCTCGGATGGGCGCCCGAGGGAGGGCGCGCAGGGGAAACGCCGTCCCCGAGGGAGGGCGCGCAGGGGAAACGCCGTCCCCGAGGGAGGGCGCGCAGGGGAAACGCCGTCCCCTTGGGAGGGCGCGCAGGGGAAACTCCGTCCCCTTGGGAGGGCGCGTAGGGGAAACTCCGTTCCAGAGGGAGGGCGCGCAGGGGAAACACCGTTCCCTTGGGAGGGCGCGCAGGGGAAACGCCGTCCCCTTGGGAGAGCGCAGGGGAAACGCCGTCCCCTAGGGAGGGCGCGCAGGGGAAATGCCGTCCCCTTGGGACGGCGCGCAGGGGAAGCTCCGTCCCCTTGGGAGGGCGCGCAGGGGAAACTCCGTCTCCGAGGAAGGGCGCGCAGGGGAAACTCCTTCCCCGAGGGAGAGCGCGCAGGGGAAACTCCGTCCCCTTGGGAGGGCGTGCATGGGAAACTCCGTCCCCTTGGGAGGGCGCGCAGGGGAAACTCCGTCCCCGAGGGAGGGCGCGCAGGGGAAATGCCGTCCCCTTGGGACGGCGCGCAGGGGAAACTCCGTCCCCTTGGAAGGGCGCGCAGGGGAAGCTCCGTCCCCTTGGGAGGGCGCGCAGGGGAAACTCCATCCCCTTGGGAGGGCGCGCAGGGGAAACGCCGTCCCCTTGGGAGGGCGCGCAGGGGAAACTCCGTCCCCGAAGGAGGGCACGCAGGGGAAACTCCGTCCCCGAGTGAGGGCGCACAGGTGAAACTCCGTCCCCTTGGGAGGGCGCGCAGGGGAAACACCGTCCCCGAGGGAGGGCGCGCAGGGACGATCTCTGAACTCCCCTCGGGCGGGCGCGCAGGGACGATCTCTGCCCTCCCCTCGGGCGGGGCGCGCAGGGGCGTTCTCTGCCCTCCCCTCGGGCGGGCGCGCAGGGGCGTTCTCTGCCCTCCCCTCGGGCGGGCGCGCAGGGGCAATCTCTGCCCTCCCCTCGGGTGGGCGCGCAGGGGCGTTCCCTGCCCTCCCCTCGGGTGGGCGCGCAGGGGCGTTCTCTGCCCTCCCCTCCTGCGGGCGCGCAGGGGCGTTCTCTGCCCTCCCCTCGGGCGGGCGCGCAGGGGCGATCTCTGCCCTCCCCTTGGGCGGGCGCGCAGTGGCGATCTTTGCCCTCCTCTCGGGTGGGCGCGCAGGGGTGATCTCTGCCCTCCCCTCGGGTGGGCGCGCTGGGGCGAACTCTGCCCTCCCCTCGGGCGGGCGCGCAGTGGCGTTCTCTGCCCTCCCCTCGGGCGGGCGCGCAGGGGCGTACTCTGCCCTCCCCTCGGGCGGGCGCGCAGGGGCGTTCTCTGCCCTCCCCTCGGGCGGGCGCGCAGGGGCGTTCTCTGCCCTCCCCTCGGGCGGGCGCGCAGGGGCGTTCTCTGCCCTCCCCTCGGGCGGGCGCGCAGGGGCGTTCTCTGCCCTCCCCTCGGGCGGGCGCGAAGGGGCGTTCTCTGCCCTCCCCTCGGGCGGGCGCGAAGGGGCGTTCTCTGCCCTCCCCTCGGGCGGGCGCGCAGGGGCGTTCTCTGCCCTCCCCTCGGGCGGGCGCGCAGGGACGATCTCTGCCCTCCCCTCGGGCGGGCGCGCAGGGGCGTTCTCTGCCCTCCCGTCGGGCGGGCGCGCAGGGTCGTTATCTGCCCTCCCCTCGGGCGGGCGCGCAGGGTCGTTCTCTGCCCTCCCCTCGGGCGGGCGCGCAGGGGCGTTCTCTGCCCTCCCCTCGGGCGGGCGCGCAGGGGCGTTCTCTGCCCTCCCCTCGGGCGGGCGCGCAGGGGCGTTCTCTGCCCTCCCCTCGGGCGGGCGCGCAGGGGCGTTCTCTGCCCTCCCCTCGGGCGGGCGCGCAGGGGCAATCTCTGCCCTCCCCTCGGGTGGGCGCGCAGGGGCGTTCCCTGCCCTCCCCTCGGATGGGCGCCCGAGGGAGGGCGCGCAGGGGAAACGCCGTCCCCGAGGGAGGGCGCGCAGGGGAAACGCCGTCCCCGAGGGAGGGCGCGCAGGGGAAACGCCGTCCCCTTGGGAGGGCGCGCAGGGGAAACTCCGTCCCCTTGGGAGGGCGCGTAGGGGAAACTCCGTTCCAGAGGGAGGGCGCGCAGGGGAAACACCGTTCCCTTGGGAGGGCGCGCAGGGGAAACGCCGTCCCCTTGGGAGAGCGCAGGGGAAACGCCGTCCCCTAGGGAGGGCGCGCAGGGGAAATGCCGTCCCCTTGGGACGGCGCGCAGGGGAAGCTCCGTCCCCTTGGGAGGGCGCGCAGGGGAAACTCCGTCTCCGAGGAAGGGCGCGCAGGGGAAACTCCTTCCCCTTGGAAGGGCGCGCAGGGGAAACTCCTTCCCCTTGGGAGGGCGCGCAGGGGAAACTCCGTCCCCTTGGGAGGGCGCGCAAGGGAAACTCCGTCCCCTTGGGAGGGCGCGCAGGGGAAACTCCGTCCCCTTGGGAGGGCGCGCAGGGGAAACTCCGTCCCCGAGGGAGGGCGCGCAGGGGAAACTCCGTCCCCGAGGGAGGGCGCGCAGGGGAAACTTTGTCCCCTTGGGAGGGCGCGCAGGGGAAACTCCATCCCCTTGGAAGGGCGCGCAGGGGAAACGCCATCCCCGAGGGAGGGCGCGCAGGGGAAACTCCGTCCCCTTGGGAGGGCGTGCAGGGGAAACTCCGTCCCATTGGGAGGGCGCGCAGGGGAAACTCCGTCCCCGAAGGAGGGCGCGCAGGGGAAACTCCGTCCCCGAGTGGGGGCGCGCAGGTGAAACTCCGTCCCCTTGGGAGGGCGCGCAGGGGAAACGCCGTCCCCGAGGGAGGGCGCGCAGGGGAAACGCCGTCCCCGAGGGAGGGCGCGCAGGGGAAACGCCGTCCCCGAGGGAGGGCGCGCAGGGGAAACGCCGTTCCCTTGGGAGGGCGCGCAGGGGAAACTCCGTCCCCTTGGGAGGGCGCGCAGGGGAAACTCCGTCCCCGAGGGAGGGCGCGCAGGGGAAACACCGTTCCCTTGGGAGGGCGCGCAGGGGAAACGCCGTCCCCTTGGGAGAGCGCAGGGGAAACGCCGTCCCCTAGGGAGGGCGCGCAGGGGAAATGCCGTCCCCTTGGGACGGCGCGCAGGGGAAACTCCGTCCCCTTGGAAGGGCGCGCAGGGGAAGCTCCGTCCCCTTGGGAGGGCGCGCAGGGGAAACTCCATCCCCTTGGGAGGGCGCGCAGGGGAAACGCCGTCCCCTTGGGAGGGCGCGCAGGGGAAACTCCGTCCCCGAAGGAGGGCACGCAGGGGAAACTCCGTCCCCGAGTGAGGGCGCACAGGTGAAACTCCGTCCCCTTGGGAGGGCGCGCAGGGGAAACACCGTCCCCGAGGGAGGGCGCGCAGGGGAAACGCCGTCCCCGAGGGAGGGCGCTCAGGGGAAACGCCGTCCCTGAGGGAGGGCGCGCAGGGGAAATGCCGTCCCCTTGGGAGGGCGCGCAGGGGAAACTCCGTCCCCTTGGGAGTGCGCGCAGGGGAAACTCCGTCCCCGAGGGAGGGCGCGCAGGGGAAACACCGTTCCCTTGGGAGGGCGCGCAGGGGAAACGCCGTCCCCTTGGGAGAGCGCAGGGGAAACGCCGTCCCCTAGGGAGGGCGCGCAGGGGAAATGCCGTCCCCTTGGGACGGCGCGCAGGGGAAACTCCGTCCCCTTGGAAGGGCGCGCAGGGGAAGCTCCGTCCCCTTGGGAGGGCGCGCAGGGGAAACTCCGTCCCCTTGAGAGGGCGCGCAGGGGAAACGCCGTCCCCTTGGGAGGGCGCGCAGGGGAAACTCTGTCCCCTTGGAAGGGCGCGCAGGGGAAACTCAGTCCCCTTGGAAGGGCGCGCAGGGGAAACTCCGTCCCCGAGGGAGGGCGTGCAGGGGAAACTCCGTCCCCTTGGGAGGGGCGCGCAGGGGAAATGCCGTCCCCTTGGGAGGCGCGCAGGGGAAACTCCGTCCCCTTGGGAGGGCGCGCAGGGGAAACGCCGTCTCCTTGGGAGGGCGTGCAGGGGAAACGTCGTCCCCTTGGAAGGGCGCGCAGGGGAAACTCTGTCCCCTTGGAAGGGCGCGCAGGGGAAACTCCGTCCCCGAGGGAGAGCGCGCAGGGGAAACTCCGTCCCCTTGGGAGGGCGTGCATGGGAAACTCCGTCCCCTTGGGAGGGCGCGCAGGGGAAACTCCGTCCCCGAGGGAGGGCGCGCAGGGGAAACTCCGTCTCCGAGGGAGGGCGCGCAGGGGAAACTCCGTCCCCGAGGAAGGGCGCGCAGGGGAAACTCCTTCCCCTTGGGAGGGCGCGCAGGGGAAACTCCGTCCCCTTGGGAGGGCGCGCAGGGGAAACTCCGTCCCCGAGGGAGGGCGCGCAGGGGAAACTCCGTCCCATTGGGAGGGCGAGCAGGGGAAACTCCGTCCCCTTTGGAGGGCGCGCAGGGGAAACTCCGTCCCCTTGGAAGGGCGCGCAGGGGAAACTCCGTCCCTTTGGAAGGGCGCGCAGGGGAAACTCCGTCCCCTTGGAAGGGCGCGCAGGAAAAACTCCGTCCCCTTGAAAGGGCGCGCAGGGGAAACGCCGTCCCCGAGGGAGGGCGCGCAGGGGAAACTCCGTCCCCTTGGTAGGGCGCGCAGGGGAAACTCCGTCCCCTTGGGAGGGCGCGCAGGGGAAACTCCATCCCCGAAGGAGGGCGCGCAGGGGAAACTCCGTCCCCGAGTGAGGGCGCGCAGGGGAAACTCCGTCCCCTTGGGAGGGCGCGCAGGGGAAACTCCGTCCCCTTGGGAGGGCGCGCAGGGGAAACTCCGTCCCCGAGGGAGGGCGCGCAGGTGAAACTCCGTCCCCGAGGGAGGGCGCGCAGGGGAAACTCCGTCCCCGAGGGAGGGCGCGCAGGGAAAACTCCGTCCCCTTGGGAGGGCGCGCAGGGGAAACTCCGTCCCCTTGGAAGGGCGCGCAGGGGAAACTCCGTCCCCTTGGAAGGGCGCGCAGGGGAAACGCCGTCCCTGAGGGAGGGCGCGCAGGGGAAACTCCGTCCCCTTGGGAGGGCGTGCAGGGGAAACTCCTTCCCCTTGGGAGGGCGCGCAGGGGAAACTCCGTACCCGAAGGAGGGCGCGCAGGGGAAACTCCGTCCCTGAGTGAGGGCATGCAGGGGAAACTCCGTCCCCTTGGGAGGGCGCGCAGGGGAAACTCCGTCCCTTGGGAGGGCGCGCAGGTGAAACTCCGTCCCCTTGGGAGGGCGCGTAGGGGAAACTCCGTCCCCGAGGGAGGGCGCGTAGGGGAAACTCCGTCCCCGAGGGAGGGCGCGCAGGGGAAACTGCGTCCCCGAGGGAGGGCGCGCAGGGGAAACTCCGTCCCCGAGGGAGGGCGCGCAGGGGAAACTCCGTCCCCTTGGGAGGGCGCGCAGGGGAAACTCCGTCCCCTTGGAAGGGCACGCAGGGGAAACTCCGTCCCCTTGAAAGGGCGCGCAGGGGAAACGCCGTCCCGAGGGAGGGCGCGCAGGGGAAACTCCGTCCCCTTGGGAGGGCGCGCAGGGGAAACTCCGTCCCCTTGGGAGGGCGCGCAGGGGAAACTCCGTCCCCGAAGGAGGGCGCGCAGGGGAAACTCCGTCCCCGAGTGAGGGCGCGCAGGGGAAACTCCGTCCCCTTGGGAGGGCGCGCAGGGGAAACTCCGTCCCCTTGGGAGGGCGCGCAGGGGAAACTCCGTCCCCTTGGGAGGGCGCGCAGGGGAAACTCCGTCCCCGAGGGAGGGCGCGCAGGGGAAACTCTGTCCCCTTGGGAGGGCGCGCAGGGGAAACTCCGTCCCCTTGGGAGGGCGCGCAGGGGAAACTCCGTCCCCGAGGGAGGGCTCGCAGGGGAAACTCCGTCCCCGAGGGAGGGCTCGCAGGGGAAACTCCGTCATCTTGGGAGGGCGTGCAGGGGAAATTCCGTCCCCTTGGGAGGGCGCGCAGGGGAAACTCTGTCCCCTTGGAAGGGCGCGCAGGGGAAACTCCGTCCCCGAGGGAGGGCGCGCAGGGGAAACTCTGTCCCCGAGGGAGGGCGCGCAGGGGAAACTCCGTCCCCGAGGGAGGGCGCGCAGGGGAAACTCCGTCCCCTTGGGAGGGCGCGCAGGGGAAACTCCGTCCCCTTGGGAGGGCGCGCAGGGGAAACGCCGTCCCCGAGGGAGGGCGCGCAGGGGAAACTCCGTCCCATTGGGAGGGCGAGCAGGGGAAACTCCGTCCCCTTGGGAGGGCGCGCAGGGGAAACTCCGTCCCCTTGGAAGGGCGCGCAGGGGAAACTCCGTCCCTTTGGAAGGGCGCGCAGGGGAAACTCCGTCCCCTTGGAAGGGCGCGCAGGGGAAACTCCGTCCCCTTGAAAGGGCGCGCAGGGGAAACGCTGTCCCCGAGGGAGGGCGCGCAGGGGAAACTCCGTCCCCTTGGTAGGGCGCGCAGGGGAAACTCCGTCCCCGAAGGAGGGCGCGCAGGGGAATCTCCGTCCCCTTGGGAGGGCGCGCAGGTGAAACTCCGTCCCCTTGGGAGGGCGCGTAGGGGAAACTCCGTCCCCGAGGGAGGGCGCGCAGGGGAAACTCCGTCCCCGAGGGAGGGCGCGCAGGGGAAACTCCGTCCCCGAGGGAGGGCGCGCAGGGGAAACTGCGTCCCCGAGGGAGGGCGCGCAGGGGAAACTCCGTCCCCAAGGGAGGGCGCGCAGGGGAAACTCCGTCCCCGAGGGAGGGCGCGCAGGGGAAACTCCGTCCCCTTGGAAGGGCGCGCAGGGGAAACTCCGTCCCCTTGAAAGGGCGCGCAGGGGAAACGCCGTCCCCGAGGGAGGGCGCGCAGGGGAAACTCCGTCCCCGAGGGAGGGCGCGCAGGGGAAACTATGTCCCCGAGGGAGGGCGCGCAGGGGAAACTCCGTCCCCGAGGGAGGGCGCGCAGGGGAAACTCCGTCCCCGAGGGAGGGCGCGCAGGGGAAACTCCGTCCCCGAAGGAGGGCGCGCAGGGGAAACTCCGTCCCCGAGTGAGGGCGCGCAGGGGAAACTCCGTCCCCTTGGGAGGGCGCGCAGGGGAAACTCCGTCCCCTTGAAAGGGCGCGCAGGGGAAACGCTGTCCCCTTGGGAGGGCGCGCAGGGGAAACTCCGTCCTTTTGGGAGGGCGCGCAGGGGAAACTCCGTCCTTTTGGGAGGGCGCGCAGGGCAAACTCCGTCCCCTTGGGAGGGCGCGCAGGGGAAACTCCGTCCCCTTGGAAGGGCGCGCAGGGGAAACTCCGTCCCCTTGGAAGGGCGCGCAGGGGAAACTCCGTCCCCGAGGGAGGGCGCGCAGGGGAAACTCCGTCCCCGAGGGAGGGCGCGCAGGGGAAACTCCGTCCCCTTGGGAGGGCGCGCAGGGGAAACTCCGTCCCCTTGGGAGGGCGCGCAGAGGAAACTCCGTCCCCTTGGGAGGGCGCGCAGGGGAAACTCCGTCCCCGAAGGAGGGAGCGCAGGGGAAACTCCGTCCCCGAGGGAGGGCGCGCAGGGGAAACTCCGTCCCCTTGGAAGGGCGCGCAGGGGAAACTCCGTCCCCTTGGAAGGGCGCGCAGGGGAAACTCCTTCCCCTTGGGAGGGCGCGCAGGGGAAACTCCGTCCCCTTGGGAGGGCGCGCAGGGGAAACTCCGTCCCCTTGGGAGGGCGCGCAGGGGAAACTCCGTCGCCTTGGGAGGGCGCGCAGGGGAAACTCCGTCCCCTTGGGAGGGCGAGCAGGGGAAACTCCGTCCCCGAGGGAGGGCGCGCAGGGGAAACTCCGTCCCCGAGGGAGGGCGCGCAGGGGAAACTCCGTCCCCTTGGAAGGGCGCGCAGGGGAAACTCCTTCCCCTTGGGAGGGCGCGCAGGGGAAACTCCGTCCCCTTGGGAGGGCGCGCAGGGGAAACTCCGTCCCCTTGGGAGGGCGCGCAGGGGAAACTCCGTCCCCTTGGGAGGGCGCGCAGGGGAAACTCCGTCCCCTTGGGAGGGCGCGCAGGGGAAACGCCGTCCCCTTGGGAGGGCGCGCAGGGTAAACTCCGTCCCCTTGGGAGGGCGCGCAGGGGAAACTCCGTCCCAGAGGGAGGGCGCGCAGGGGAAACTCCGTCCCCTTGGGAGGGCGCGCAGGGGAAACTCCGTCCCCGAGGGAGGTCGCGCAGGGGAAACTCCGTCCCCTTGGAAGGGCGCGCAGGGGAAACTCCGTCCCCTTGGGAGGGCGCGCAGGGCAAACTCCGTCCCCGAGGGAGGGCGCGAAGGAGAAACTCCGTCCCCGAGGGAGGGCGCGCAGGGGAAATGCCGTCCCCGAGGGAGGGCGCGCAGGGGAAACTCCGTCCCCTTGGGAGGGCGCGCAGGGGAAACTCCGTCCCCTTGGGAGGGCGCGCAGGGGAAACTCCGTTTCCTTGGGAGGGCGCGCAGGGGAAACTCCGTCCCCTTGGGAGGGCGCGCAGGGGAAACGCCGTCTTCTTGTGAGGGCGCGCAGGGGAAACGCCATCCCCTTATGAGGGCGCACAGGGGAAACTCTGTCCCCTTGGAAGGGCGCGCAGGGGAAACTCCGTCCCCTTGGGAGGGCGCGCAGGGGAAACTCCGTCCCCGAGGGAGGGCGCGCAGGGGAAACTCCGTCCCCGAGGGAGGGCGCGCAGGGGAAACTCCGTCCCCGAGGGAGGGCGCGCAGGGGAAACTCCGTCCCCTTGGAAGGGCGCGCAGGGGAAACTCCTTCCCCTTGGGAGGGCGCGCAGGGGAAACTCCTTCCCCTTGGGAGGGCGCGCAGGGGAAACTCCGTCCCCTTGTGAGGGCGCGCAGGGGAAACTCCGTTCCCTTGGGAGGGCGCGCAGGGGAAACTCCGTCCCCGAGGGAGGGCGCGCAGGGGAAACTCCGTCCCCCTGGGAGGGCGCACAGGGGAAACTCCGTCCCCTTGGGAGGGCGCGCAGGGGAAACTCCGTCCCCTTGGGAGGGCGCGCAGGGGAAACGCCGTCCCCTTGTGAGGGCGCGCAGGGGAAACGCCGTCCCCTTGTGAGGGCGCGCAGGGGAAACGCCGTCCCCTTGGGAGGGCGCGCAGGGGAAACTCTGTCCCCTTGGAAGGGCGCGTAGGAGAAACTCCGTCCCCGAGGGAGAGCGTGCAGGGGAAACTCCGTCCCCTTGGGAGGGCGTGCAGGGGAAACTCCGTCCCCTTGGGAGGGCGTGCAGGGGAAACTCTGTCCCCTTGGGAGGGCGCGCAGGGGAAACTCCGTCCCCGAGGGAGGGCGCGCAGGGGAAACTCCGTCCCCGAGGGAGGGCGCGCAGGGGAAACTCCGTCCCCTTGGAAGGGCGCGCAGGGAAAACTCCTTCCCCTTGGGAGGGCGCGCAGGGGAAACTCCGTCCCCTTGGGAGGGCGCGCAGGGGAAACTCCGTCCCCATGGGAGGGCGCGCAGGGGAAACTCCGTCCCCGAGGGAGGGCGCGCAGGGGAAACTCCGTCACCGAGGGAGGGCGCGCAGGGGAAACTCCGTCCCCGAGGGAGGGCGCGCAGGGGAAACTCCGTCCCCTTGGGAGGGCGTGCAGGGGAAACTCCGTCCCCTTGGGAGGGCGCGCAGGGGAAACTCCGTCCCCGAGGGAGGGCGCGCAGGGGAAACTCCGTCCCCGAGGGAGGGCGCGCAGGGGAAACTCCGTCCCCGAGGGAGGGCGCGCAGGGGAAAATCTGTCCCCTTGGAAGGGCGCGCAAGGGAAACTCCGTCCCCGAGGGAGAGCGCGCAGGGGAAACTCCGTCCCCTTGGGAGGGCGTGCAGGGGAAACTCTGTCCCCTTGGGAGGGCGCGCAGGGGAAACTCCGTCCCCGAGGGAGGGCGCGCAGGGGAAACTCCGTCCCCTTGGGAGGGCGCGCAGGGGAAACTCCGTCCCCTTGGGAGGGCGCGCAGGGGAAACTCCGTCCCCTTGGGAGGGCGCGCAGGGGAAACTCCGTCCCCTTGGGAGGGCGCGCAGGGGAAACGCCGTCCCCTTGGGAGGGCGCGCAGGGGAAACTCTGTCCCCTTGGAAGGGCGCGTAGGGGAAACTCCGTCCCCGAGGGAGAGCGCACAGGGGAAACTCCGTCCCCTTGGGAGGGCATGCAGGGGAAACTCTGTCCCCTTGGGAGGGCGCGCAGGGGAAACTCCGTCCCCGAGGGAGGGCGCGCAGGGGAAACTCCGTCCCCGAGGGAGGGCGCGCAGGGGAAACTCCGTCCCCTTGGAAGGGCGCGCAGGGGAAACTCCTTCCCCTTGGGAAGGCGCGCAGGGGAAACTCCGTCCCCTTGGGAGGGCGCGCAGGGGAAACTCCGTCCCCGAGGGAGGGCGCGCAGGGGAAACTCCGTCCCCGAGGGAGGGCGCGCAGGGGAAACTCCGTCCCCTTGGGAGGGCGTGCAGGGGAAACTCCGTCCCCTTGGGAGGGCGCGCAGGGGAAACTCCGTCCCCTTGGAAGGGCGCGCAGGGGAAACTCCGTCCCCGAGGGAGGGCGCGCAGGGGAAACTCCGTCCCCTTGGGAGGGCGCGCAGGGGAAACTCCGTCCCCTTGGGAGGGCGCGCAGGGGAAACTCCGTCCCCTTGGGAGGGCGCGCAGGGGAAACTCCGTCCCCTTGGGAGGGCGCGCAGGGGAAACTCCGTCCCCGAGGGAGGACGCGCAGGGGAAACTCCGTCCCCGAGGGAGGGCGCGCAGGGGAAACTCCTTCCCCTTGGGAGGGCGCGCAGGGGAAACTCCGTCCCCTTGGGAGGGCGCGCAGGGGAAACTCTGTCCCCTTGGAAGGGCGCGTAGGGGAAACTCCGTCCCCGAGGGAGAGCGCGCAGGGGAAACTCCGTCCCCTTGGGAGGGCGTGCAGGGAAAACTCCGTCCCCGAGGGAGGGCGCGCAGGGGAAACTCCGTCCCCGAGGGAGGGCGCGCAGGGGAAACTCCGTCCCCTTGGAAGGACGCGCAGGGGAAACTCCTTCCCCTTGGGAGGGCGCGCAAGGGAAACTCTGTCCCCTTGGGAGGGCGTGCAGGGGAAACTCTGTCCCCTTGGGAGGGCGCGCAGGGGAAACTCCGTCCCCTTGGGAGGGCGCGCAGGGGAAACTCCGTCCCCTTGGGAGGGCGTCCAAGGGAAACTCCGTCCCCTTGGGAGGGCGCGCAGGGGAAACTCCGTCCCCTTGGGAGGGCGCGCAGGGGAAACTCCGTCCCCTTGGGAGGGCGCGCAGGGGAAACTCCGTCCCCTTGGAAGGGCGCGCAGGGGAAACTCCGTCCCCTTGGGAGGGCGCGCAGGGGAAACTCCGTCCCCTTGGGAGGGCGCGCAGGGGAAACTCCGTCCCCTTGGGAGGGCGCGCAGGGGAAACTCCGTCCCCTTGGGAGGGCGCGCAGGGGAAACTCCGTCCCCTTGGGAGGGCGCGCAGGGGAAACTCCGTCCCCTTGGGAGGGCGCGCAGGGGAAACTCCGTCCCCGAGGGAGGGCGCGCAGGGGAAACTCCGTCCCCGAGGGAGGGCGCGCAGGGGAAATGCCGTCCCCGAGGGAGGGCGCGCAGGGGAAACTCCGTCCCCTTGGAAGGGCGCGCAGGGGAAACTCCGTCCCCTTGGGAGGGCGCGCAGGGGAAACTCCGTCCCCGAGGGAGGGCGCGCAGGGGAAACTCCGTCCCCGAGGGGGCGCGCAGGGGAAATTCCGTCCCCGAGGGAGGTGCGCGCAGGGGAAATGCCGTCCCCGAGGGAGGGCGCGCAGGGGAAACTCCGTCCCCTTGGGAGGGCGCGCAGGGGGAAACTCCGTCCCCGAGGGAGGGCGCGCAGGGGAAATTCCGTCCCCGAGGGAGGGCGCGCAGGGGAAATGCCGTCCCCGAGGGAGGGCGCGCAGGGGAAACTCCGTCCCCTTGGGAGGGCGCGCAGGGGAAACTCCGTCCCCTTGGGAGGGCGCGCAGGGGAAACGCCGTCCCCTTGTGAGGGCGCGCAGGGGAACTCCGTCCCTTGGGGAGGGCGCGCAGGGGAAACTCCGTCCCCTTGGGAGGGCGCGCAGGGGAAACTCCGTCCCCGATGGAGGGCACGCAGGGGAAACTCCGTCCCCGAGGGAGGGGCGCGCAGGGGAAATGCCGTCCCCGAGGGAGGGCGCGCAGGGAAAACTCCGTCCCCTTGGAAGGGCGCGCAGGGGAAACTCCGTCCCCTTGGGAGGGCGCGCAGGGAAACTCCGTCCCGAGGGAGGGCGCGCAGGGGAAACTCCGTCCCCGAGGGAGGGCGCGCAGGGGAAATGCCGTCCCCGAGGGAGGGCGCGCAGGGGAAACTCCGTCCCCTTGGGAGGTGCGCGCAGGGGAAACTCCGTCCCCGAGGGAGGGCGCGCAGGGGAAATTCCGTCCCCGAGGGAGGGCGCGCAGGGGAAATGCCGTCCCCGAGGGAGGGCGCGCAGGGGAAACTCCGTCCCCTTTGGGAGGGCGCGCAGGGGAAACTCCGTCCCCTTGGGAGGGCGCGCAGGGGAAACGCCGTCCCCTTGTGAGGGCGCGCAGGGGAAACGCCGTCCCCTTGGGAGGGCGCGCAGGGAAACTCTGTCCCCTTGGAAGGGCGCGTAGGGGAAACTCCGTCCCCTTGGGAGGGCGCGCAGGGGAAAATCTGTCCACTTGGGAGGGCGCGCAGGGAAAACTCCGTCCCCGAGGGAGGGCGCGCAGGGGAAACTCCGTCCCCGACGGAGGGCACGCAGGGGGAAACTCCGTCCCCTTGGAAGGACGCGCAGGGGAAACTCCTTCCCCTTGGGAGGGCGCGCAAGGGAAACTCCGTTTCTTTGGGAGGGCGCGCAGGGGAAACTCCGTCCCCGAGGGAGGGCGCGCAGGGGAAACTCCTTCCCCTTGGGAGGGCGCGCAAGGGAAACTCCGTCCCCTTGGGAGGGCGCACAGGGGAAACTCCGTCCCCGAGGGAGGGCGCGCAGGGGAAACTCCGTCCCCGAGGGAGGGGCGCGCAGGGGAAACTCTGTCCCCTTGGGAGGGCGTGCAGGGGAAACTCCGTCCCCTTGGGAGGGCGCGCAGGGGAAACTCCGTCCCCTTGGAAGGTCGCGCAGGGGAAACTCCGTCCCCGAGGGAGGGCGCGCAGGGGAAACTCCGTCCCCGAGGGAGGGCGCGCAGGGAAACTCCGTCCCCTTGGGAGGGCGCGCAGGGGAAACTCCGTCCCCTTGGGAGGGCGCGCAGGGGAAACTCCGTCCCCTTGGGAGGGCGCGCAGGGGAAACTCCGTCCCCCTTGGGAGGGCGCACAGGGTAAACTCCGTCCCCGAGGGAGGGCGCGCAGGGGAAACGCCGTCCCCTTGTGAGGGCGCGCAGGGGAAACGCCGTCCCCTTGGGAGGGCGCGCAGGGGAAACTCTGTCCCATTGGAAGGGCGCGTAGGGGAAACTCCGTCCCCGAGGGAGGGCGCGCAGGGGAAACTCCGTCCCCTTGGGAGGGTTTGCAGGGGAAACTCCGTCCCCGAGGGAGGGCGCGCAGGGAAAACTCCGTCCCCGAGGGAGGGCGTGCAGGGGAAACGCCGTCCCCTTGGGAGGGCGCGCAGGGGAAACTCCGTCCCCGAGGGAGGGCGCGCAGGGGAAACTCCGTCCCCGAGGGAGGGCGCGCAGGGGAAACTCTTGTCCCCGAGGGAGGGCGCGCAGGGGAAACTCCGTCCCCTTGGGAGGGCGCGCAGGGGAAACTCTGTCCTCTTGGGAGGGCGCGCAGGGGAAACTCCGTCCCCGAGGGAGGTGCGCGCAGGGAAAACTCCGTCCCCGAGGGAGGGCGCGCAGGGGAAACTCCGTCCCCGAGGGAGGGCGCGCAGGGGAAACTCCGTCCCCTTGGGAGGGCGCGCAGGGGAAACTCCGTCCCCGAGGGAGGTCGCGCAGGGGAAACTCCGTCCCCTTGGAAGGGCGCGCAGGGGAAACTCCGTCCCCTTGGAGGGCGCGCAGGGGAAACTCCGTCCCCGAGGGAGGGCGCGAAGGAGAAACTCCGTCCCCGAGGGAGGGCGCGCAGGGGAAATGCCGTCCCCGAGGGAGGGTGCGCAGGGGAAACTCCGTCCCCTTGGAAGGACGCGCAGGGGAAACTCCTTCCCCTTGGGAGGGCGCGCAAGGGAAACTCTGTCCCCTTGGGAGGGCGTGCAGGGGAAACTCTGTCCCCTTGGAGGGCGCGCAGGGGAAACTCCGTCCCCTTGGGAGGGCGCGCAGGGGAAACTCCGTCCCCTTGGGAGGGCGTCCAAGGGAAACTCCGTCCCCTTGGGAGGGCGCGCAGGGGAAACTCCGTCCCCTTGGGAGGGCGCGCAGGGGAAACTCCGTCCCCTTGGGAGGGCGCGCAGGGAAACTCCGTCCCCTTGGAAGGGCGCGCAGGGGAAACTCCGTCCCCTTGGGAGGGCGCGCAGGGGAAACTCCGTCCCCTTGGGAGGGCGCGCAGGGGAAACTCCGTCCCCTTGGGAGGGCGCGCAGGGGAAACTCCGTCCTCTTGGGAGGGCGCGCAGGGGAAACTCCGTCCCCTTGGGAGGGCGCGCAGGGGAAACTCCGTCCCCTTGGGAGGGCGCGCAGGGGAAACTCCGTCCCCGAGGGAGGGCGCGCAGGGGAAACTCCGTCCCCGAGGGAGGGCGCGCAGGGGAAATGCCGTCCCCGAGGGAGGGCGCGCAGGGGAAACTCCGTCCCCTTGGAAGGGCGCGCAGGGGAAACTCCGTCCCCTTGGGAGGGTGCGCAGGGGAAACTCCGTCCCCGAGGGAGGGCGCGCAGGGGGAAACTCCGTCCCCGAGGGAGGGCGCGCAGGGGAAATTCCGTCCCCGAGGGAGGGCGCGCAGGGGAAATGCCGTCCCCGAGGGAGGGCGCGCAGGGGAAACTCCGTCCCCTTGGGAGGGGCGCGCAGGGGAAACTCCGTCCCCGAGGGAGGGCGCGCAGGGGAAATTCCGTCCCCGAGGGAGGGCGCGCAGGGGAAATGCCGTCCCCGAGGGAGGGCGCGCAGGGGAAACTCCGTCCCCTTGGGAGGGCGCGCAGGGGAAACTCCGTCCCCTTGGGAGGGCGCGCAGGGGAAACGCCGTCCCCTTGTGAGGGCGCGCAGGGGAAACTCCGTCCCCTTGGGAGGGCGCGCAGGGGAAACTCCGTCCCCTTGGGAGGGCGCGCAGGGGAAACTCCGTCCCCGAGGGAGGGCGCGCAGGGGAAACTCCGTCCCCGAGGGAGGGCGCGCAGGGGAAATGCCGTCCCCGAGGGAGGGCGCGCAGGGGAAACTCCGTCCCCTTGGAAGGGCGCGCAGGGGAAACTCCGTCCCCTTGGGAGGGCGCGCAGGGGAAACTCCGTCCCCGAGGGAGGGCGCGCAGGGGAAACTCCGTCCCCGAGGGAGGGCGCGCAGGGGAAATGCCGTCCCCGAGGGAGGGCGCGCAGGGGAAACTCCGTCCCCTTGGGAGGGCGCGCAGGGGAAACTCCGTCCCCGAGGGAGGGCGCGCAGGGGAAATTCCGTCCCCGAGGGAGGGCGCGCAGGGGAAATGCCGTCCCCGAGGGAGGGCGCGCAGGGGAAACTCCGTCCCCTTGGGAGGGCGCGCAGGGGAAACTCCGTCCCCTTGGGAGGGGCGCGCAGGGGAAACGCCGTCCCCTTGTGAGGGCGCGCAGGGGAAACGCCGTCCCCTTGGGAGGGCGCGCAGGGGAAACTCTGTCCCCTTGGAAGGGCGCGTAGGGGAAACTCCGTCCCCTTGGGAGGGCGCGCAGGGGAAAATCTGTCCACTTGGGAGGGCGCGCAGGGAAAACTCCGTCCCCGAGGGAGGGCGCGCAGGGGAAACTCCGTCCCCGACGGAGGGCACGCAGGGGAAACTCCGTCCCCTTGGAAGGACGCGCAGGGGAAACTCCTTCCCCTTGGGAGGGCGCGCAAGGGAAACTCCGTTTCTTTGGGAGGGCGCGCAGGGGAAACTCCGTCCCCGAGGGAGGGCGCGCAGGGGAAACTCCTTCCCCTTGGGAGGGCGCGCAAGGGAAACTCCGTCCCCTTGGGAGGGCGCACAGGGGAAACTCCGTCCCCGAGGGAGGGCGCGCAGGGGAAACTCCGTCCCCGAGGGAGGGCGCGCAGGGGAAACTCTGTCCCCTTGGGAGGGCGTGCAGGGGAAACTCCGTCCCCTTGGGAGGGCGCGCAGGGGAAACTCCGTCCCCTTGGAAGGTCGCGCAGGGGAAACTCCGTCCCCGAGGGAGGGCGCGCAGGGGAAACTCCGTCCCCGAGGGAGGGCGCGCAGGGGAAACTCCGTCCCCTTGGGAGGGCGCGCAGGGGAAACTCCGTCCCCTTGGGAGGGCGCGCAGGGGAAACTCCGTCCCCTTGGGAGGGCGCGCAGGGGAAACTCCGTCCCCTTGGGAGGGCGCACAGGGTAAACTCCGTCCCCGAGGGAGGGCGCGCAGGGGAAACGCCGTCCCCTTGTGAGGGCGCGCAGGGGAAACGCCGTCCCCTTGGGAGGGCGCGCAGGGGAAACTCTGTCCCATTGGAAGGGCGCGTAGGGGAAACTCCGTCCCCGAGGGAGGGCGCGCAGGGGAAACTCCGTCCCCTTGGGAGGGTTTGCAGGGGAAACTCCGTCCCCGAGGGAGGGCGCGCAGGGAAAACTCCGTCCCCGAGGGAGGGCGTGCAGGGGAAACGCCGTCCCCTTGGGAGGGCGCGCAGGGGAAACTCCGTCCCCGAGGGAGGGCGCGCAGGGGAAACTCCGTCCCCGAGGGAGGGCGCGCAGGGGAAACTCTGTCCCCGAGGGAGGGCGCGCAGGGGAAACTCCGTCCCCTTGGGAGGGCGCGCAGGGGAAACTCTGTCCTCTTGGGAGGGCGCGCAGGGGAAACTCCGTCCCCGAGGGAGGGCGCGCAGGGAAAACTCCGTCCCCGAGGGAGGGCGCGCAGGGGAAACTCCGTCCCCGAGGGAGGGCGCGCAGGGGAAACTCCGTCCCCTTGGGAGGGCGCGCAGGGGAAACTCCGTCCCCGAGGGAGGTCGCGCAGGGGAAACTCCGTCCCCTTGGAAGGGCGCGCAGGGGAAACTCCGTCCCCTTGGGAGGGCGCGCAGGGGAAACTCCGTCCCCGAGGGAGGGCGCGAAGGAGAAACTCCGTCCCCGAGGGAGGGCGCGCAGGGGAAATGCCGTCCCCGAGGGAGGGTGCGCAGGGGAAACTCCGTCCCCTTGGGAGGGCGCGCAGGGGAAACTCCGTCCCCTTGGGAGGGCGCGCAGGGGAAACTCCGTCCCCTTGGGAGGGCGCGCAGGGGAAACTCTGTCCCCTTGGAAGGCACGTAGGGGAAACTCCGTCCCCGAGGGAGAGCGCGCAGGGGAAACTCCGTCCTCTTGGGAGGGCGTGCAGGGGAAACTCTGTCCCCTAGGGAGGGCGCGCAGGGGAAACTCTGTCCCCTTGGGAGGGCGCGCAGGGGAAACTCTGTCCCCTTGGGAGGGCGCGCAGGGGAAACTCCGTCCCCGAGGGAGGGCGCGCAGGGGAAACTCCGTCCCCTTGGAAGGGCGCGCAGAGGAAACTCCTTCCCCTTGGGAGGGCGCGCAGGAAAAACTCCGTCCCCTTGGGAGGGCGCGCAGGGGAAACTCCGTCCCCGAGGGAGGGCGCGCAGGGGAAACTGTGTCCCCGAGGGAGGGCGCGCAGGGGAAACTCCGTCCCCTTGGGAGGGCGCGCAGGGGAAACTCCGTCCTCTTGGGAGGGCGCGCAGGGGAAACGCCATCCCCTTGGGACGGCGCGCAGGGGAAACTCTGTCCCCTTGGGAAGGCGCGCAGGGGAAACTCCGTCCCCTTGGGAGGGCGCGCAGGGGAAACTCCGTCCCCGAGGGAGGGCGCGCAGGGGAAACTCCGTCCCCGAGGGAGGGCGCGCAGGGGAAACTCCGTCCCCTTGGGAGGGCGTGCAGGGGAAACTCCGTCCCCTTGGGAGGGCGCGCAGGGGAAACTCCGTCCCCTTGGAAGGGCGCGCAGGGGAAACTCCGTCCCCGAGGGAGGGCGCGCAGGGGAAACTCCGTCCCCGAGGGAGAGCGCGCAGGGGAAACTCCGTCCCCTTGGGAGGGCGTGCAGGGAAAACTCCGTCCCCGAGGGAGGGGCGCGCAGGGGAAACTCCGTCCCCGAGGGAGGGCGCGCAGGGGAAACTCCGTCCCCTTGGAAGGACGCGCAGGGGAAACTCCTTCCCCTTGGGAGGGCGCGCAAGGGAAACTCTGTCCCCTTGGGAGGGCGTGCAGGGGAAACTCTGTCCCCTTGGGAGGGCGCGCAGGGGAAACTCTGTCCCCTTGGGAGGGCGCACAGGGGAAACTCCGTCCCCTTGGGAGGGCGTCCAAGGGAAACTCCGTCCCCTTGGGAGGGCGCGCAGGGGAAACTCCGTCCCCGAGGGAGGGCGCGCAGGGGAAACTCCGTCCCCGAGGGAGGGCGCGCAGGGGAAACTCCGTCCCCTTGGGAGGGCGTGCAGGGGAAACTCCGTCCCCTTGGGAGGGCGCGCAGGGGAAACTCCGTCCCCTTGGAAGGGCGCGCAGGGGAAACTCCGTCCCCGAGGGAGGGCGCGCAGGGGAAACTCCGTCCCCTTGGGAGGGTGCGCAGGGGAAACTCCGTCCCCTTGGGAGGGCGCGCAGGGGAAACTCCGTCCCCTTTGGAGGGCGCGCAGGGGAAACTCCGTCCCCTTGGGAGGGCGCGCAGGGGAAACTCCGTCCCCTTGGGAGGGCGCGCAGGGGAAACTCCGTCCCCTTGGGAGGGCGCGCAGGGGAAACTCCGTCCCCGAGGGAGGGGCGCGCAGGGGAAACTCCGTCCCCGAGGGAGGGCGCGCAGGGGAAATGCCGTCCCCGAGGGAGGGCGCGCAGGGGAAACTCCGTCCCCTTGGAAGGGCGCGCAGGGGAAGCTCCGTCCCCTTGGGAGGGCGCGCAGGGGAAACTCCGTCCCCTTGGAAGGGCGCGCAGGGGAAACTCCGTCCCCTTGGGAGGGCACGCAGGGGAAACTCCGTCCCCGAGGGAGGGCGCGCAGGGGAAACTCCGTCCCCGAGGGAGGGCGCGCAGGGGAAATTCCGTCCCCGAGGGAGGGCGCGCAGGGGAAATTCCGTCCCCGAGGGAGGGCGCGCAGGGGAAATGCCGTCCCCGAGGGAGGGCGCGCAGGGGAAATGCCGTCCCCGAGGGAGGGCGCGCAGGGGAAACTCCGTCCCCTTGGGAGGGCGCGCAGGGGAAACTCCGTCCCCTTGGGAGGGCGCGCAGGGGAAACGCCGTCCCCTTGTGAGGGCGCGCAGGGGAAACGCCGTCCCCTTGGGAGGGCGCGCAGGGGAAACTCTGTCCCCTTGGAAGGGCGCGTAGGGGAAACTCCGTCCCCTTGGGAGGGCGCGCAGGGGAAAATCTGTCCCCTTGGGAGGGCGCGCAGGGAAAACTCCGTCCCCGAGGGAGGGCGCGCAGGGGAAACTCCGTCCCCGACGGAGGGCACGCAGGGGAAACTCCGTCCCCTTGGAAGGACGCGCAGGGGAAACTCCTTCCCCTTGGGAGGGCGCGCAAGGGAAACTCCGTTTCTTTGGGAGGGCGCGCAGGGGAAACTCCGTCCCCGAGGGAGGGCGCGCAGGGGAAACTCCTTCCCCTTGGGAGGGCGCGCAAGGGAAACTCCGTCCCCTTGGGAGGGCGCACAGGGGAAACTCCGTCCCCGAGGGAGGGCGCGCAGGGGAAACTCCGTCCCCGAGGGAGGGCGCGCAGGGGAAACTCCGTCCCCTTGGGAGGGCGTGCAGGGGAAACTCCGTCCCCTTGGGAGGGCGCGCAGGGGAAACTCCGTCCCCTTGGAAGGTCGCGCAGGGGAAACTCCGTCCCCGAGGGAGGGCGCGCAGGGGAAACTCCGTCCCCTTGGGAGGGCGCGCAGGGGAAACTCCGTCCCCTTGGGAGGGCGCGCAGGGGAAACTCCGTCCCCTTGGGAGGGCGCGCAGGGGAAACTCCGTCCCCTTGGGAGGGCGCACAGGGGAAACTCCGTCCCCTTGGGAGGGCGCGCAGGGGAAACGCCGTCCCCTTGTGAGGGTGCGCAGGGGAAACGCCGTCCCCTTGGGAGGGCGCGCAGGGGAAACTCTGTCCCATTGGAAGGGCGCGTAGGGGAAACTCCGTCCCCGAGGGAGGGCGCGCAGGGGAAACTCCGTCCCCTTGGGAGGGTTTGCAGGGGAAACTCCGTCCCCGAGGGAGGGCGCGCAGGGAAAACTCCGTCCCCGAGGGAGGGCGCGCAGGGGGAAACGCCGTCCCCTTGGGAGGGCGCGCAGGGGAAACTCCGTCCCCGAGGGAGGGCGCGCAGGGGAAACTCCGTCCCCGAGGGAGGGCGCGCAGGGGAAACTCTGTCCCCGAGGGAGGGCGCGCAGGGGAAACTCCGTCCCCTTGGGAGGGCGCGCAGGGGAAACTCTGTCCTCTTGGGAGGGCGCGCAGGGGAAACTCCGTCCCCGAGGGAGGGCGCGCAGGGAAAACTCCGTCCCCGAGGGAGGGCGCGCAGGGGAAACTCCGTCCCCGAGGGAGGGCGCGCAGGGGAAACTCCGTCCCCTTGGGAGGGCGCGCAGGGGAAACTCCGTCCCCGAGGGAGGTCGCGCAGGGGAAACTCCGTCCCCTTGGAAGGGCGCGCAGGGGAAACTCCGTCCCCTTGGGAGGGCGCGCAGGGGAAACTCCGTCCCCGAGGGAGGGCGCGAAGGAGAAACTCCGTCCCCGAGGGAGGGCGCGCAGGGGAAATGCCGTCCCCGAGGGAGGGCGCGCAGGGGAAACTCCGTCCCCTTGGGAGGGCGCGCAGGGGAAACTCCGTCCCCTTGGGAGGGCGCGCAGGGGAAACTCCGTCCCCTTGGGAGGGCACGCAGGGGAAACGCCGTCTTCTTGCGAGGGCGCGCAGGGGAAACGCCATCCCCTTGGGACGGCGCGCAGGGGAAACTCTGTCCCCTTGGAAGGCACGTAGGGGAAACTCCGTCCCCGAGGGAGAGCGCGCAGGGGAAACTCTGTCCTCTTGGGAGGGCGTGCAGGGGAAACTCTGTCCCCTTGGGAGGGCGCGCAGGGGAAACTCTGTCCCCTTGGGAGGGCGCGCAGGGGAAACTCCGTCCCCGAGGGAGGGCGCGCAGGGGAAACTCCGTCCCCTTGGAAGGGCGCGCAGAGGAAACTCCTTCCCATTGGGAGGGCGCGCAGGAAAAACTCCGTCCCCTTGGGAGGGCGCGCAGGGGAAACTCCGTCCCCGAGGGAGGGCGCGCAGGGGAAACTCTGTCCCCGAGGGAGGGCGCGCAGGGGAAACTCCGTCCCCTTGGGAGGGCGCGCAGGGGAAACTCCGTCCTCTTGGGAGGGCGCGCAGGGGAAACTCCGTCCCCGAGGGAGGGCGCGCAGGGAAAACTCCGTCCCCGAGGGAGGGCGCGCAGGGGAAACTCCGTCCCCGAGGGAGGGCGCGCAGGGGAAACTCCGTCCCCTTTGGAGGGCGCGCAGGGGAAACTCCGTCCCCGAGGGAGGTCGCGCAGGGGAAACTCCGTCCCCTTGGAAGGGCGCGCAGGGGAAACTCCGTCCCCTTGGGAGGGCGCGCAGGGGAAACTCCGTCCCCGAGGGAGGGCGCGAAGGAGAAACTCCGTCCCCGAGGGAGGGCGCGCAGGGGAAATGCTGTCCCCGAGGGAGGGCGCGCAGGGGAAACTCCGTCCCCTTGGGAGGGCGCGCAGGGGAAACTCCGTCCCCTTGGGAGGGCGCGCAGGGGAAACTCCGTCCCCTTGGGAGGGCGCGCAGGGGAAACGCCGTCTTCTTGCGAGGGCGCGCAGGGGAAACGCCATCCCCTTGGGAGGGCGCGCAGGGGAAACTCTGTCCCCTTGGAAGGGCGCGTAGGGGAAACTCCGTCCCCGAGGGAGAGCGCGCAGGGGAAACTCCGTCCTCTTGGGAGGGCGTGCAGGGGAAACTCTGTCCCCTTGGGAGGGCGCGCAGGGGAAACTCTGTCCCCTTGGGAGGGCGCGCAGGGGAAACTCCGTCCCCGAGGGAGGGCGCGCAGGGGAAACTCCGTCCCCTTGGAAGGGCGCGCAGAGGAAACTCCTTCCCCTTGGGAGGGCGCGCAGGGGAAACTCCGTCCCCTTGGGAGGGCGCGCAGGGGAAACTCCGTCCCCGAGGGAGGGCGCGCAGGGGAAACTCTGTCCCCGAGGGAGGGCGCGAAGGGGAAACGCCGTCCCCTTGGGAGGGCGCGCAGCGGAAACTCCGTCCCCTTGGGAGGGCGCGCAGGGGAAACGCCGTCCCCTTGGGAGGGCGCGCAGGGGAAACTCTGTCCCCTTGGAAGGGCGCGCAGGGGAAACGCCGTTACCTTGGAAGGGCGCGCAAGGGAAACGCCGTCCCCGAGGGAGGGCGCGCAGGGGAAACTCCGTCCCCTTGGGAGGGCGTGCAGGGGAAACTCTGTCCCCTTGGGAGGGCGCGCAGGGGAAACTCTGTCCCCTTGGGAGGGCGCGCAGGGGAAACTCCGTCCCCTTGGAAGGGCGCGCAGGGGAAACTCCGTCCCCTTGGAAGGGCGCGCAGGGGAAACTCTGTCCCCTTGGGAGGGCGCGCAGGGGAAACTCCGTCCCCTTGGGAGGGCGCGCAGGGGAAACTCCGTCCCCTTGGAAGGGCGCGCAGGGGAAACTCCGTCCCCTTGGGAGGGCGCGCAGGGGAAACTCTGTCCCCTTGGGAGGGCGCGCAGGGGAAACGCCGTCCCCTTGTGAGGGCGCGCAGGGGAAACTCTGTCCCCTTGGGAGGGCGCGCAGGGGAAACGCCGTCCCCTTGTGAGGGCGCGCAGGGGAAACGCCGTCCCCTTGGGAGGGCGCGCAGGGGAAACTCTGTCCCCTTGGAAGGGCGCGTAGGGGAAACTCCGTCCCCGAGGGAGAGCGCGCTGGGGAAGCTCCGTCCCCTTGGGAGGGCGTGCAGGGGAAACTCTGTCCCCTTGGGAGGGCGTGCAGGGGAAACTCCGTCCCCGAGGGAGGGCGCGCAGGGGAAACTCCGTCCCCGAGGGAGGGCGCGCAGGGGAAACTCCGTCCCCTTGGAAAGGCGCACAGGGGAAACTCCGTCCCCTTGGGAGGGCGCGCAGGGGAAACTCCGTCCCCTTGGGAGGGCGCGCAGGGGAAACTCCGTCCCCGAGGGAGGGCGCGCAGGGGAAACTCCGTCCCCGAGGGAGGGCGCGCAGGGGAAACTCCGTCTCCTTGGGAGGGCGTGCAGGGGAAACTCCGTCCCCTTGGGAGGGCGCGCAGGGGAAACTCCGTCCCCTTGGAAGGGCGCGCAGGGGAAACTCCGTCCCCGAGGGAGGGCGCGCAGGGGAAACTCCGTCCCCGAGGGAGGGCGCGCAGGGGAAACTCCGTCCCCTTGGTAGGGCGCGCAGGGGAAACTCCGTCCCCTTGGGAGGGTGCGCAGGGGAAACTCCGTCCCCTTGGGAGGGCGCACAGGGGAAACTCCGTCCCCGAGGGAGGGCGCGCAGGGGAAACTCCGTCCCCGAGGGAGGGCGCGCAAGGGAAACTCCGTCCCCGAGGGAGGGCGCGCAGGGGAAACTCCGTCCCCTTGGAAGGGCGCGCAGGGGAAACTCCTTCCCCTTGGGAGGGCGCGCAGGGGAAACTCCGTCCCCTTGGGAGGGCGCGCAGGGGAAACTCCGTCCCCGAGGGAGGGCGCGCAGGGGAAACTCCGTCCCCTTGGGAGGGCGCGCAGGGGAAACTCCGTCCCCTTGGGAGGGCGCGCAGGGGAAACTCCGTCCCCTTGGAAGGGCGCGCAGGGGAAACTCCGTCCCCTTGGGAGGGCGCGCAGGGGAAACTCCGTCCCCTTGGAAGGGCGCGCAGGGGAAACTCCGTCCCCTTGGGAGGGCGCGCAGGGGAAACGCCGTCCCCTTGTGAGGGCGCGCAGGGGAAACGCCGTCCCCTTGTGAGGGCGCGCAGGGGAAACGCCGTCCCCTTGGGAGGGCGCGCAGGGGAAACTCTGTCCCCTTGGAAGGGCGCGTAGGGGAAACTCCGTCCCCGAGGGAGAGCGCGCAGGGGAAACTCCGTCCCCTTGGGAGGGCGTGCAGGGGAAACTCTGTCCCCTTGGGAGGGCGCGCAGGGGAAACTCCGTCCCCGAGGGAGGGCGCGCAGGTGAAACTCCGTCCCCGAGGGAGGGCGCGCAGGGGAAACTCCGTCCCCTTGGAAGGGCGCGCAGGGGAAACTCCTTCCTCTTGGGAGGGCGCGCAGGGGAAACTCCGTCCCTGAGGGAGGGCGCGCAGGGGAAACTCCGTCCCCGAGGGAGGGCGCGCAGGGGAAACTCCGTCCCCTTGGGAGGGCGTTCAGGGGAAACTCCGTCCCCTTGGGAGGGCGCGCAGGGGAAACTCCGTCCCCTTGGAAGGGCGCGCAGAGTAAACTCCGTCCCCGAGGGAGGGCGCGCAGGGGAAACTCCGTCCCCGAGGGAGGGCGCGCAGGGGAAACTCCGTCCCCGAGGGAGGGCGCGCAGGGGAAACTCCGTCCCCTTGGGAGGGCGCGCAGGGGAAACTCCGTCCCCGAGGGAGGGCGCGCAGGGGAAACTCCGTCCCCGGGGGAGGGCGCGCAGGGGAAACGCCGTCCCCTTGGGAGGGGCGCACAGGGGAAACGCCGTCCCCTTGGGAGGGCGCGCAGGGGAAACTCCATCCCCTTGGGAGGGCGCGCAGGGGAAACTCCGTCCCCTTGGGAGGGCGCGCAGGGGAAACTCCGTCCCCGAGGGAGGGCGCGCAGGGGAAACTCCGTCCCCTTGGGAGGGCGCGCAGGGGAAACTCCGTCCCCGAGGGAGGGCGCGCAGGGGAAACTCCGTCCCCTTGGAAGGGCGCGCAGGGGAAACTCCGTCCCCTTGGAAGGGCGCGCAGGGGAAACTCCGTCCCCGACGGAGGGCGCGCAGGGGAAACTCCGTCCCCGAGGGAGGGCGAGCAGGGGAAACTCCGTCCCCGAGGGAGGGCGCGCAGGGGAAATGCCGTCCCCTTGGGAGGGCGCGCAGGGGAAACTCCGTCCCCTTGGGAGGGCGTGCAGGGGAAACTCCATCCCCTTGGGAGGGCGCGCAGGGGAAACGCCGTCCCCTTGTGAGGGCGCGCAGGGGAAACGCCGTCCCCTTGGGAGGGCGCGCAGGGGAAAACTCTGTCCCCTTGGAAGGGCGCGTAGGGGAAACTCCGTCCCCGAGGGAGAGCGCGCAGGGGAAACTCCGTCCCCTTGGGAGGGCGTGCAGGGGAAACTCCGTCCCCGAGGGAGGGCGCGCAGGGGGAACTCCGTCCCCGAGGGAGGGCGTGCAGGGGAAACTCAGTCCCCTTGGAAGGACGCGCAGGGGAAACTCCTTCCCCTTGGGAGGGCGCGCAGGGGAAACTCCGTCCCCGAGGGAGGGCGCGCAGGGAAAACTCCGTCCCCGAGGGAGGGCGCGCAGGGAAAACTCCGTCCCCGAGGGAGGGCGCGCAGGGGAAACTCCGTCCCCTTGGGAGGGCGCGCAGGGGAAACTCCGTCCCCTTGGGAGGGCGCGCAGGGGAAACTCCGTCCCCTTGGAAGGGCGCGCAGGGGAAACTCCGTCCCCGAGGGAGGGCGCACAAGGGAAACTCTGTCCCCTTGGGAGGGCGCGCAGGGGAAACTCCGTCCCCGAGGGAGGGCGCGCAGGGGAAACTCCGTCCCCGAGGGAGGGCGCGCAGGGGAAACTCCGTCTCCTTGGGAGGGCGCGCAGGGGAAACTCCGTCCCCTTGGGAGGGCGCGCAGGAGAAACTCCGTCCCCTTGGGAGGGCGCGCGGGGGAAACTCCGTCCCCGAGGGAGGGCGCGCAGGGGAAACTCCGTCCCCGAGGGAGGGCGCGCAGGGGAAACTCCGTCCCCGAGGGAGGGGCGCGCAGGGGAAACTCCGTCCCCTTGGGAGGGCGTGCAGGGGAAACTCCGTCCCCTTGGAAGGGCGCGCAGGGGAAACTCCGTCCCCGAGGGAGGGCGCGCAGGGGAAACTCCGTCCCCGAGGGAGGGCGCGCAGGGGAAACTCCGTCCCCTTGGGAGGGCGCGCAGGGGAAACTCCGTCCCCTTGGGAGGGCGCGCAGGGGAAACTCCGTCCCCGAGGGAGGGCGCGCAGGGGAAACTCCGTCCCCGAGGGAGGGCGCGCAGGGGAAACTCCGTCCCCGAGGGAGGGCGCGCAGGGGAAACTCCGTCCCCGAGGGAGGGCGCGCAGGGGAAACTCCGTCCCCTTGGGAGGGCGCGCAGGGGAAACTCCGTCCCCGAGGGAGGGCGCGCAGGGGAAACTCCGTCCCCTTGGGAGGGCGCGCAGGGGAAACTCCGTCCCCTTGGGAGGGCGCGCAGGGGAAACTCCGTCCCCTTGGAAGGGCGCGCAGGGGAAACTCCGTCCCCGAGGGAGGGCGCGCAAGGGAAACTCTGTCCCCTTGGGAGGGCGCGCAGGGGAAACTCCGTCCCCGAGGGAGGGCGCGCAGGGGAAACTCCGTCCCCGAGGGAGGGCGCGCTGTGGAAACTCCGTCTCCTTGGGAGGGCGCGCAGGGGAAACTCCGTCCCCTTGGGAGGGCGCGCAGGGGAAACTCCGTCCCCTTGGGAGGGCGCGCAGGGGAAACTCCGTCCCCGAGGGAGGGCGCGCAGGGGAAACTCCGTCCCCGAGGGAGGGCGCGCAGGGGAAACTCCGTCCCCGAGGGAGGGCGCGCAGGGGAAACTCCGTCCCCTTGGGAGGGCGTGCAGGGGAAACTCCGTCCCCTTGGAAGGGCGCGCAGGGGAAACTCCGTCCCCGAGGGAGGGCGCGCAGGGGAAACTCCGTCCCCGAGGGAGGGCGCGCAGGGGAAACTCCGTCCCCTTGGGAGGGCGCGCAGGGGAAACTCCGTCCCCTTGGGAGGGCGCGCAGGGGAAACTCCGTCCCCGAGGGAGGGCGCGCAGGGGAAACTCCGTCCCCGAGGGAGGGCGCGCAGGGGAAACTCCGTCCCCGAGGGAGGGCGCGCAGGGGAAACTCCGTCCCCGAGGGAGGGCGCGCAGGGGAAACTCCGTCCCCTTGGGAGGGCGCGCAGGGGAAACTCCGTCCCCGAGGGAGGGCGCGCAGGGGAAACTCCGTCCCCTTGGGAGGGCGCGCAGGGGAAACTCCGTCCCCATGGGAGGGCGCGCAGGGGAAACTCCGTCCCCTTGGAAGGGCGCGCAGGGGAAACTCCGTCCCCTTGGGATGGCGCGCAGGGGAAACTCTGTCCCCTTGGGAGGGCGCGCAGGGGAAATGCCGTCCCCTTGTGAGGGCGCGCAGGGGAAACGCCGTCCCCTTGGGAGGGCGCGCAGGGGAAACTCTGTCCCCTTGGAAGGGCGCGTAGGGGAAACTCCGTCCCCGAGGGAGAGCGCGCAGGGGAAACTCCGTCCCCTTGGGAGGGCGTGCAGGGGAAACTCCGTCCCCTTGGGAGGGCGCGCAGGGGAAACTCCGTCCCCGAGGGAGGGCGCGCAGGGGAAACTCCGTCCCCGAGGGAGGGCGCGCAGGGGAAACTCCGTCCCCGAGGGAGGGCGCGCAGGGGAAACTCCGTCCCCTTGGGAGGGCGCGCAGGGGAAACTCCGTCCCCGAGGGAGGTCGCGCAGGGGAAACTCCGTCCCCTTGGAAGGGCGCGCAGGGGAAACTCCGTCCCCTTGGGAGGGCGCGCAGGGGAAACTCCGTCCCCGAGGGAGGGCGCGAAGGAGAAACTCCGTCCCCGAGGGAGGGCGCGCAGGGGAAATGCCGTCCCCTTGGGAGGGCGCGCAGGGGAAACTCCGTCCCCTTGGGAGGGTGCGCAGGGGAAACTCCGTCCCCTTGGGAGGGCGCGCAGGGGAAACTCCGTCCCCTTGGGAGGGCGCGCAGGGGAAACTCCGTCCCCTTGGGAGGGCGCGCAGGGGAAACGCCGTCTTCTTGTGAGGGCGCGCAGGGGAAACGCCATCCCCTTGGGAGGGCGCGCAGGGGAAACTCTGTCCCCTTGGAAGGGCGCGCAGGGGAAACTCCGTCCCCGACGGAGGGCGCGCAGGGGAAACTCCGTCCCCGAGGGAGGGCGAGCAGGGGAAACTCCGTCCCCGAGGGAGGGCGCGCAGGGGAAACGCCGTCTCCTTGGGAGGGCGCGCAGGGGAAACTCCGTCCCCTTGGGAGGGCGTGCAGGGGAAACTCCGTCCCCTTGGGAGGGCGTGCAGGGGAAACTCCATCCCCTTGGGAGGGCGCGCAGGGGAAACGCCGTCCCCTTGTGAGGGTGCGCAGGGGAAACGCCGTCCCCTTGGGAGGGCGCGCAGGGGAAACTCTGTTCCCTTGGAAGGGCGCGTAGGGGAAACTCCGTCCCCGAGGGAGAGCGCGCAGGGGAAACTCCGTCCCCTTGGGAGGGCGTGCAGGGGAAACTCTGTCCCCTTGGAAGGGCGCGCAGGGGAAACTCCGTCCCCGAGGGAGGGCGCGCAGGGGAAACTCCGTCCCCGAGGGAGGGCGCGCAGGGGAAACTCCGTCCCCTTGGGAGGGCGCGCAGGGGAAACTCCGTCCCCGAGGGAGGTCGCGCAGGGGAAACTCCGTCCCCTTGGAAGGGCGCGCAGGGGAAACTCCGTCCCCTTGGGAGGGCGCGCAGGGGAAACTCCGTCCCCGAGGGAGGGCGCGAAGGAGAAACTCCGTCCCCGAGGGAGGGCGCGCAGGGGAAACGCCGTCCCTGAGGGAGGGCGCGCAGGGGAAACTCCGTCCCCTTGGGAGGGCGCGCAGGGGAAACTCCGTCCCCTTGGGAGGGCGCGCAGGGGAAACTCCGTCCCCTTGGGAGGGCGCGCAGGGGAAACTCCGTCCCCTTGGAAGGGCGCGCAGGGGAAACTCCGTCCCCTTGGGAGGGCGCGCAGGGGAAACTCTGTCCCCTTGGGAGGGCGCGCAGGGGAAACGCCGTCCCCTTGTGAGGGCGCGCAGGGGAAACGCCGTCCCCTTGGGAGGGCGCGCAGGGGAAACTCTGTCCCCTTGGAAGGGCGCGTAGGGGAAACTCCGTCCCCGAGGGAGAGCGCGCAGGGGAAACTCCGTCCCCTTGGGAGGGCGTGCAGGGGAAACTCTGTCCCCTTGGGAGGGCGCGCAGGGGAAACTCCGTCCCCGAGGGAGGGCGCGCAGGGGAAACTCCGTCCCCGAGGGAGGGCGCGCAGGGAAAACTCCGTCCCCGAGGGAGGGCGCGCAGGGGAAACTCCGTCCCCGAGGGAGGGCGCGCAGGGGAAACTCCGTCCCCTTGGGAGGGCGCGCAGGGGAAACTCCGTCCCCGAGGGAGGTCGCGCAGGGGAATCTCCGTCCCCTTGGAAGGGCGCGCAGGGGAAACTCCGTCCCCTTGGGAGGGCGCGCAGGGGAAACTCCGTCCCCGAGGGAGGGCGCGAAGGAGAAACTCCGTCCCCGAGGGAGGGCGCGCAGGGGAAACTCCGTCCCCTTGGAAGGGCGCGCAGGGGAAACTCCTTCCCCTTGGGAGGGCGCGCAGGGGAAACTCCGTCCCCTTGGGAGGGCGCGCAGGGGAAACGCCGTCCCCTTGGGAGGGCGCGCAGCGGAAACTCCGTCCCCTTGGGAGGGCGCGCAGGGGAAGTGCCGTCCCCTTGGGAGGGCGCGCAGGGGAAACTCTGTCCCCTTGGAAGGGCGCGCAGGGGAAACTCCGTTACCTTGGAAGGGCGCGCAAGGGAAACGCCGTCCCCGAGGGAGGGCGCGCAGGGGAAACTCCGTCCTCTTGGGAGGGCGTGCAGGGGAAACTCTGTCCCCTTGGGAGGGCGTGCAGGGCAAACTCTGTCCCCTTGGGAGGGCGTGCAGGGCAAACTCTGTCCCC
>NW_027443642.1:0-38849 GCF_048569485.1 Anomaloglossus baeobatrachus | reverse complement strand
AATATGGCCTTCATGGAAGAGTTATCAGAAGAAAACCTCTCCTGCATCCTCACCATAAAATTCAGCATCAGAAGAATGCAAAAGAACATCTGAACAAACCTGGTGCATTATGGGAACAACTCCTATGGACCAATGAGGTTAGAATATAATTCTTTAGTCGCAATGATCAGAGGTATGTGTGGAGAAAAAAGGGCACAGAATTTCAGGAAAATAACATCTCACCAACCATTAAGCATGGGGGTGGATCAATCATACTTTCAGGTTGTGCTGCAGCCAATGACACAGGGAACATTTCACAGGTAGAGGGAAGAATGGAGTCAATGAAATTTCAACAAATTCATGATGTAAATGGAACACCATCTGTAAAAAAGCTGAAGTTGAAAAGAGAAGAATAGATGAGAAAATAGGAGAATAGAGGAGAAAATAGGAGAATAGATGATGGCTTCTATAAATGGATAACAATCCTAAACACAAGTCAAAATAGAAGACCTCAAAAGGCGTAAGATGAAGGTTTTACAATGACCTCACAGTCCCCTGATCTGAACATCATTGAAAATCTGTGGCCAGAGCTCAATAGAGCAGTGCATGCAAGACGTCTCCAAGGAAGAGCAGTGCATGCTAAACAAGCCAAGACTCTCACATAACTGGAAGACGTCTCTAGGGAAGAGTAGTGCATGCAAGACAAGCCAGGAATCTCACAGAACTGGAAGATTTCGCCAATGAAGAGCAGTGCATGCAAGACGAGCTAGGAATCTCACAGAACTGGAAGACTTCGCCAATGAAGAGCAGTGCATGCAAGACGAGCCAGGAATCTCACAGAACTGGAAGACTTCTCCAAGGAAGAGTAGTGCATGCAAGACGAGTCAGGAATGTCACAGAACTGGAAGACGTCTCCAAGGAAGAGCAGTGCATGCAAGACGAGCCAGGAATCTCACAGAACTGGAAGACGTCTCCAAGGAAGAGCAGAACATGCAAGACGAGTCAGGAATCTCACAGAACTGTAAGACGTCTCCAAGGAAGAGCAGAGCATGAAAGACGAGCCAGGAATGTCACAGAACTGGAAGATGAGCCAGGAATCTCACAGAACTGGAAGACTTCTCCAAGGAAGAGCAGAGCATGCAAGACGAGTCAGGAATCTCACAGAACTGGAAGACGTCTCCAAGGAAGAATGGCGGAAAATCCCTCAAACAAGAATTGAAAGACTCTTGGCTTCTACAAAAAGATTTTACAAGCTGTGATACTAGGCAAAGGAGGCGCTACATTTTTATTTTTTGTTCATTTTAAAATTTAAATTATTAAATAATTGTGGTTTTATTTTGGTAAAATAAAAGGGAATTTTTCGTCTTTACCTTTCTGCCTTTTACAGATCAGTTCATCTTCAACTGTTCAAAATAACGGTAATTTTGACTAGGGGTGCACAAACTTTTACATACCACTGTAGATGGGAGTAGTTCAGTGATGGCATACAGCTGGGAGTACCTTCGTCAGTGTAGGCCTGAAAAGTTTCCCTCCCCCGGCAGCTTTTTTGCTTTCTTGGCCTTTCTTCAGAGAATATGAAGGATAACAATCTTTTTTCCGCTCATGATTAGTGGTCGGGTGAAGCCATTTATTGTCATCTACTGTGTTTTCTCCATTTAAATCATAATGACAACCAAAAACATCCAAATTACCCTGATGAAAAGTTCTCAAACACCGGTGATTGTGGCTGATAACATGCACAGAAGGTGACACACATGGGTGTGAATGGCTAATAAAGGTAACGCCCTCACCTGTGGCCTGTCTGCTTGTAATCAGTGTGTGCATAAAAGCTGAGCGAGTTTCTGGGATCTAGACAGACTCTTGCATCTTTCATCCAGTCACTGACCTTTCTGGATTGTGAGTCATGGGAAAAGCAAAAGAAGTGTCAACGGAGCTACAGGAAAAGATAGTTGAAATGTATAAAACAGGAAAGGGATACAAAAAGATATCCAAGGAACTGATAATGCCGGTCATCAGTGTTCAAACTGTGATTAACAAATGGAAAATCAGGGGCTTTGTAAAAACCAAACCACGATCAGGTAGACCAATAAAAATATCAGCCACAGCATCCAGGAAATATTTTCAGGATGCCAAGAAAAACCCACAAATAACATCAGCTGAAATACAGGAGTCACTGAAAACTAGCAGTACGGCTGCTTCAAGATGCACAATAAGGAGCGACGTGAAGAAAAATGGTCGAGTCACCAGAAGAAAAGCCATTACTGCGCCAATGCCGCAAAGTATCTCGCCTACAATACGCCAAACAGCACAGAGACAAGCCTCCAAACAGCACAGAGACAAGCCTGCAAACAGCACAGAGACAAGCCTCCAAACAGCACAGAGACAAGCCTCCAAACAGCACAGAGACAAGCCTCCAAACAGCCCAGAGACAAGCCTCCAAACAGCCCAGAGACAAGCCCCCAAACAGCCCAGAGACAAGCCTCCAAACAGCACAGAGACAAGCCTCCAAACAGCAGAGACAAGCCTCCAAACAGCCCAGAGACAAGCCCCCAAACAGCCCAGAGACAAGCCCCCAAACAGCCCAGAGACAAGCCTCCAAACAGCCCAGAGACAAGCCCCCAAACAGCCCAGAGACAAGCCTCCAAACAGCCCAGAGACAAGCCTCCAAACAGCACAGAGACAAGCCCCCAAACATCCCAAAGACAAGCCCCCAAACAGCCCAGAGACAAGCCCCCAAACATCCCAGAGACAAGCCCCCAAACAGCCCAGAGACAAGCCCCCAAACAGCACAGAGACAAGCCTCCAAACAGCAGAGACAAGCCTCCAAACAGCACAGAGACAAGCCTGCAAACAACCCAGAGACAAGCCCCCAAACAACACAGAGACAAGCCCCCAAAAAGCCTAGAGACAAGCCCCCAAACAGCCCAGAGACAAGCCCCCAAACAGCCCAGAGACAAGCCCCTAAATAGCCCAGAGACAAGCCCCCAAACAGCACAGAGACAAGCCTCCAAACAGCCCAGAGACAAGCCCCCAAACAGCCCAGAGACAAGCCTCCAAACTGCACAGAAACAAGCCCCCAAACAGCCCAGAGAAAAGCCCCCAAACAGCCCAGAGAAAAGCCCCCAAACAGCCTAGAGACAAGCCCCCAAACTGCCCAGAGACAAGCCCCCAAACAGCCCAGAGACAAGCCCCCAAACAGCCCAGAGACAAGCCTCCAAACAGCCAAGAGACAAGCCCCCAAACAGCACAGAGACAAGCCTCCAAACAGCCCAGAGACAAGCCTCCAAACAGCCCAGAGACAAGCCCCGAAACAGCCCAGAGACAAGCCCCCAAACAGCCCAGAGACAAGCCCCCAAACAGCACAGAGACAAGCCCCCAAACAGCCCAGAGACAAGCCCCTAAACAGCCCAGAGACAAGCCCCCAAACAGCACAGAGACAAGCCTCCAAACTGCACAGAAACAAGCCCCCAAACAGCCCAGAGACAAGTCTCCAAACAGCCCAGAGACAAGCCTCCAAACTGCACAGAAACAAGCCCCCAAACAGCCCAGAGACAAGCCCCCAAACAGCCCAGAGACAAGCCCCCAAACAGCCTAGAGACAAGCCCCCAAACAGCCCAGAGACAAGCCCCCAAACAGCCTAGAGACAAGCCCCCAAACAGCCCAGAGACAAGCCTCCAAACAGCCCAGAGACGAGCCTCCAAACAGCACAGAGACAAGCCCCCAAACAGCACAGAGACAAGCCCCCAAACAGCACAGAGACAAGCCCCCAAACAGCCCAGATACAAGCCTCCAAACAGCCCAGAGACAAGCCTCCAAACAGTCCAGAGACGAGCCTCCAAACAGCCCAGATACAAGCCTCCAAACAGCACAGAGATAAGCCTCCAAACAGCACAGACAAGCCCCCAAACAGCCCAGAAACAAGTCTCCAAACAGCCCAGAGACAAGCCTGCAAACAGCCCAGAGACAAGCCCCCAAACAGCCCAGAGACAAGCCTCCAAACAGCCCAGAGACAAGCCTCCAAACAGTCCAGAGACAAGCCCCCAAACAGCCCAGAGACAAGCCCCCAAACAGCCAGAGACAAGCCCCCAAACAGCACAGAGACAAGCCCCCAAACAGCCCAGAGACAAGCCCCAAAACAGCACAGAGACAAGCCCCCAAACAGCCCAGAGACAAGCCCACAAACAGCACAGAGACAAGCCCCCAAACAGCACAGAGACAAGCCTCCAAACTGCACAGAGACAAGCCTCCAAACAGCCCAGAGACAAGCATCCAAACAGCCCAGAGACAAGCCTCCAAACAGCCCAGAGACAAGCCCCCAAACAGCCCAGAAACAAGCCCCCAAACAGCCCAGAAACAAGCCCCCAAACAGCCCAGAGACAAGCCCCCAAACAGCCCAGAGACAAGCCTCCAAACTGCACAGAGACAAGCCCCCAAACAGCCTAGAGACGAGCCTCCAAACAGCACAGAGACAAGCCTCCAAACAGCCCAGAGACAAGCCTCCAAACCTCTGGAACAAGGTAATTTGGAGCGATGAGACCAAAATTGAACTTTTTGGCCACAATCAAAGGTTACAATTGGAGAGGTGTCAACAAAGCCAATGATGAAAGGAACACCATTCCTACTGTAAAGCACGGAGGAGGATCGCTGATGATGTGGGGCTGTGTGAGCTACAAAGGCACAGGAAACTTGGTCAGAAGGAAAGATGAATGCAGCACGATATCAGCAAACCTGGAGTCAAAATTGCACTCATCAGCCAAGAATCTGCGTATGGGACGTACCTGGACATTCCAACATGACAATGATCCAAAACACAAGGCCAAATCAACCTGTCATTGGCTACAGCAGAAGAAAGTGAAGGTTCTGGAGTGGCCATCTCAGTCTCCTGACCTCAATATCATTGAGCCATTCTGGGGAGAACTCAAACAAAGCGCAGTTCATGCAAGAAAGCCCAGGAATTTACAGGAACTGGAGGCGCCAAGAAGAATGGGCGGCTTTACCATCCGACCAAGAAGAATGGGCAGCTTTACCATCTGACCAAGAAGAATGGGCAGCTTCACCATCTGAGAAAATAAAGAGCCTCATCCACAACTACCACAAAAGATTTCAAGCTGTCATTGATGTTAGAGGGGGCAATACACGGGTTTAAGAACTGGGGGATGGGAACTTTTCATCAGGGTCATTAGGATGTTTTTGGTTGTCATAATGATTTATAAAGAGGAAACACAGTAGATGACAATAAATGGCTTCACCCCACCACTGACCATGAGCGGAAGAAAGATTGTGTGTTATCATTCATATTCTCTGAAGAAAGACCAAGAAAGCAAAACATCTTGGAGCTGGGAGCATTTTATGAGACTTTTGCTGCAGTTTTTGGTGCCGGAGTTGGAGATGTTATTTTTCGGCTTCTGTGAGTGAATGTTACGCCCGACAGTCTGTGGCTGCTGCTGCGCCCCCTATAGACGGCCAGCCTGGGGGGACCTTGTCATGGCATAATGGTATCTGGACTTTATCCCGTATAAACCAGTATAAACCATCAGGCAAGAAGGGAGCGAGGATTCTCTCCTGGCCAAGAAAGAGTTCCCAGATACTGATGCTCTGCCATCCCGCAGACGCCCTGGGAACCGGCATGTGGCCCTCAGGGGACAGTCTGATTCTCACGCATTTAACCCCTCGTAGACAGACAGGTCCCTGCCGCCCACACAGACCCAGTGACTTCCTGTGAGAACTGACGCAGTAATATCAATCATCCTGACACAGTGAGACGACACATCAGCAGTTACAGACACAAAGCGCCTGGCAGCAGCTCAGACTGTAAAACCAGGAGGAGGATTTATTACACAGCTTTACTGTGGGAAGGAGCAGACCCCCCCCAAGAAGAATGTGCAGAACACCCAGCCCTATGCACCCCAATAATACACGGCCCTCCCGAGAAGAATGTGCAGAACACCCAGCCCTGAGCACCCCACTAATGCACGGCCCCCCCCAAGACGAATGTGCAGAACACCCAGCGCTGAGCACCCCACTAATGCACGGCCCCCCCGAGAAGAATGTGCAGAACACCAGCACTGAGCACCCCACTAATGCATGGCCCCCCCAAGAAGAATGTGCAGAACACCCAGCGCTGAGCACCCCAGTCACCTCACTGGGAAGGCCCGAGTCATGTCTGGTCTGCTGCTCGTACTACAAGTCCCAGCAGATTTCCCAGTGAGGGTCACAGATGACCGTTCCCTGCGCTTCATCCACAGACCAGGAGCCACTCGAAAACTCTCCAAGATTTCATGTATGAAATATTATCAAGATCTCCGCTTCCAATCAAAGAACAGAAACAAGCAACAACCTGCATAACGCCAGACACTCTCAGAGCTGAGGGTTCGTTACATTGTATCCGCCTGCTCCATAAACCCGCTGGACTCCAGGCTGATACATTGTGACGGCCTAGAAGATCCTGACCACCCTGAATCATCACCAATCTGCAGGACTGATCGTGAGGGTCCGACCGCTGGCACCTGCACCGACCGGCAGCACGGGGCAGGACCGCACATGCCTGACCGCTGGCACCTGCACCGACCGGCAGCACGGGGCAGTACTGCACATACCTGACCGCTGGCACCTGACCGCTGGCACCTGCACCGACCGGCAGCACGGGGCAGCACTGCACATGCCCGACCACTGGCACCTGCACCGACCGTCAGCACAGGGCAGTACTGCACATGCCCGACCGCTGGCACCTGCACCGACCAGCAGCAGAGGGCAGTACTGCACATACCTGACCGCTGGCACCTGCACCGACCAGCAGCACGGGGCAGTACTGCACATGCCCGACCACTGGCACCTGCACCGACCAGCAGCAGAGGGCAGTACTGCACATGCCCGACCACTGCTGCATTTTCCTCCATCCTGGGTGTTGAGAGCAGCGCTCGGCGTCTCCAGCAGCTCCACAGAGAAAGCATTGAGTAGAGGTTGGGTGGGGGGGCGCACGTGGCTCCATTATGTAATAGGATAACAGCGCTCCACGCTGCCAATAGGTGCAGGACACGGCGGCCGGACCCCACGATCAATAAGGTGTCACCTGTAATGTGCATCGGTGACAAATTGTTTCCACTGGACAACCCCTTTACGCTCACAGGCGATTGCTAAATACAGACACATTGCAAAAGTCAGAAGCTAAAAACAAACAGCTGAGGGTTTGTTACAATGTACTGACAACGATCAGCGACTTACAGAACGTCCAGAGAAAGCAGCCGAGCAAGAGAGGGTACACTCATCCAAGGGGAACACTCACCCCCGGGGCAACACTCACCCACGGGGCAACACTCACACACCCAGAGACACTCACCCCCGGAGCAACAGTCACCCCCGGAGCAACAGTCACCCCCGGAGCAACAGTCACCCCCGGAGCAACAGTCACCCCCGGAGCAACACCCACACACCCAGAGACACTCACCCCCGGGGCAACACTCACCCCCGGAGCAACACTCACCCCCGGAGCAACACCCACACACTCAGAGACACTCACCCCCGGGGCAACACTCACCCCCGGAGCAACACTCACCCCCGGAGCAACACCCACACACTCAGAGACACTCACCCCCGGGGCAACACTCACCCCCGGAGCAACACTCACCCCCGGAGCAACACCCACACACCCAGAGACACTCACCCCCGGGGCAACACTCACCCCCGGAGCAACACTCACCCCCAGAGCAACACTCACACACCCAGAGACACTCACCCCAGGGGCAACACTCACCCCCGCAGTAACACTCACCCCCGGAGCAACACCCACACACCAAGAGACACTCACCACCGGGGCAACACTCACCCCCGGGGGAAAACTCACCCCTGGAGCAACACCCACACACCCGGAGACACTCACCCCCGGGGGAACACTCACCCCTGGAGCAACACCCACACACCCGGAGACACTCACCCCCGGAGCAACACTCACCCCCGGAGCAACACCCACACACCCAGAGACACTCACCCCCAGGGCAACACTCACACACCCAGAGACACTAACCCCCGGGGCAACACTTACCCCCAGGAGACACTCACCCCCGGAGCAACACTCACCCCCGGAGCAACACTCACCCCCGGAGCAACACCCAAACACCCAGAGACACTCACCCCCGGGGCAACACTTACCCCCAGGGCAACACTCACACACCCAGAGACACTAACCCCCGGGGCAACACTTACCCCCAGGAGACACTCACCCCCGGAGCAACACTCACCCCCGGAGCAACACTCACCCCCGGGGCAACACTCACCCCCGGGGCAACACTCACCCCCGGGGCAACACTCACCTCCGGGGCAACACTCACCCCCGGGGCAACACTCACCCCCGGGGCAACACTCACCCCCGGGGCAACACTCACACACCGGGGCATCACTCATACCGGGAGCATCACTCACACACCGGAGACACTCACCCCCGGACAACACTAACTCCCGGAGCAACACTCACCCTCGGAGCATCACTCACCCCCAAAGCAATACTCACACTCACATACACCGGGGATACTCATATACACCAGGAATACTCACACCAGGGACACTCACATACACACAAGGGATATACTCACACACACATCAGGGACACTCGCCCACTCATAGCAGGGACACTCACATACACACCAGGGACACTCACATACACACCAGGGACACTCACTTACTCACCAGGGACACTCACTTACTCACCAGGGACACTCACTTACACACCAGGGACACTCGCCCATCAGGGTCACTCTTCATAATTACCTTCCTGAGCAAGTACTATGAACTTGGAGGACTTTATGACTTTTCCATCGAGAGTCCATGTGACCGTTGGTGGTGGCTCTGAGGTGACCCGGCACTGTAGAACCAATTTTTCACCATCCACTAACTTGGCATCTTGTAAGACCTCGGAGAACACAGGCAGGGTCCCGGCCGCACTCTCCACAGACGCCTTGCTCTCCACCTCTCCGTCCACTACGGACACACAGTTCTGCTCCACCTTCTCCTCCTTGGCTGCAGGTTTGACTTTCTCCTCCACAGCTGAGGGCTTAGTAGCATCTTCTTTGCCCGGAGACTTGGAGCTTTCTTCATTGGCCCCAATTTTTAACTTCTCCTCCTTAGCAGAGAGTTTCACCTTTTCCTGATTTAATGCTGGTTTGGCCACTTGTTCATTGACGCTGACCTTTGCTTTTTCCTGGTTGACCGCAGGTTTAGCATCTTCCTCCTTGGTCAGGGGTTTCGCTTTTTCCTGGTTGACTGTAGGTTTAGCATTTTCCTCCTTGGTCAGGGGTTTCACTTTTTCCTGGTTGACCGTAGGTTTAGCATTTTCCTCCTTGGTCAGGGGTTTCACCTTTTCATGATTGACCGTAGGTTTAGCATTTTCCTCCTTGGTCAGGGGTTTCACCTTTTCATGATTGACCGCAGGTTTAGCATTTTCCTCCTTGGTCAGGGGTTTCACCTTTTCATGATTGATTGCCGGCTTGGCATTCTCTTCTTTGGCGGCAGGTTTCAGCTTCTCATCCTTTAGGGCAGGAGGTTTGGCTTTTTCCTGGGTGAACAGAGACTTTGCCTTCTCCTGATTGACGACTGGCTTGGCGCTCTCCTCCTTCCCTGCAGGTTTTGGCTTCTCATCTTTGACCAGGGGCTTGAGTTTTTCTTCTTTGCTGAAGGGCTTTGCATTTTCGTGGGGCTCGGTGCTGTTGGCGTTTCCGTTTTCGGTCGGCACTTTCTTCTTGTTTCCGAGCAATGACCTGAAGTCGGCGGTGGCGGGTTTGGCTTGAACTTTTTCCACTACTTGAGGTTTTGAAACAGGAGTCTTTTTGCCCAGAACTGATCGGAAATCCACCTGCTGCGGGCTGTTGACCTTGCGCTCATCCTCTGACGAAGCCTTGGGTTTGACCTGTCGCTGGAGGTTGGCTCTGAAGTCCATTTGCTCGGCCGAGAGGTCTTTGAGGTTCTCCTCAGAAACAGTTCTAGTGGTCACTTTCTTTCCCAGCAGATTCCGGAAGTCCAGCTGCTCAGCTTCTTGGTGCCGGAGGTTTTCCTCAGTGTGCTCCTTCACCTCTACTCTTCTCTTGAGTACGCCACCGATGCTCTCTTGATTGTCAGCTCTGTGGCTCGCTTCTCCAATCCTTAGTGCATTGTCAGGGCCACATCCATCTCTTTCTGAAAAGCCCGGCTGCTCCCTGTGCCTAAGTGTCAGCAAAAGAAAGGAGAAAGAGGCACTTAGGGAGGATTGGCTCCAGAATCAAACAAGTCCTAGGGGAGGAGAATCTGCGGAGAAGGAACCGAGTCCATCGCTTTATTGCATCAGTGATGACTTCAGTATCCTTATAAGGAAAACAGCCAAAAAAATAAGATCCCCGGCCCCGCTCCCTGGCTGTGTCCGGAGGGTCACATTTGGGGGATTAGAGGCTCATAGGTCGGGGAGGGAAGAGAATTAGCTGAGCAAAAAATAGCAGCGGCCGTCCAGAGACTGTGCGGAGACTTACTGTGTGTCGGCGTCCTGCAGCAGCACAGACACCTGGCAGCTGCACTCCCCCACCGCGTTCCTGCAAGACACACAGGGAAGGTTATATCCTCGGGAAAACAATCAAATGACAGAAAGTACAACGAGACAATAGTTTATTCACAGCCCGGTCCGACATCCCGGGACGTGTTCAGAGCTCAGTCCCAGAGCCGCAGCCGCAGACATGACACACAAGCGAAACGCGTGAAACATAACTCAGTGCCGCAGACATAAAAGACAAGCAAAACGCGTGAAAAATAACCCGGAGCCCCAGACATGAAACAAGCGAAACGCGTGAAACATAACTCAGTGCCGCAGACATAAAAGACAAGCAAAACGCGTGAAACATAACCCGGAGCCCCAGACATGAAACACAAGCGAAACGCGTGAGAAATAACCCGGAGCCCCAGACATGAAACACTAGAGAAACGCGTGAGAAATAACCCGAAGCCGCAGACCTGAAACACAAGCGAAACGCGTGAAACATAACTCAGTGCCGCAGACATAAAAGACAAGCAAAACGCGTGAAAAATAACCCGGAGCCGCAGACATGAAACACAAGCGAAACGCGTGAAAAAAAAAACAGTGCCGCAGACATAAAAGACAAGCGAAACGCATGAAAAATAACCCAGAGCTGCAAACATAAAACACAAGCAAAACGCGTGAAAAAAACCTCAGTGCTGCAGACAAGAAACACAAGCGAAACGCGTGAAAAATAACCCAGTGCCGCAGACATAAAAGACAAGCGAAACGCGTGAAAAATAACCCGGAGCCGCAGACATGAAACACAAAAGAAACGTGTGAAAAATAACCCAGTGCCCCAGACATGAAACAAAAGAGAAACGCGTGAACAATAACCCAGTGCCGCAGACATAAAAGACAAGCGAAACGCGTGAAAAATAACCCAGAGCAGCAGACATGAAACACAAGAGAAACGTGTGAAAAAAACCCAGAGCCGCAGATATAAAACCAAGCAAAACGCGTGAAAAATAACCTGGAGCCGCAGACATGAAACACAAGCGATATGCGTGAAAAATAACCCGTAGCTGAAGACACAAAACACAAGAGAAACGCGTGAAAAATAACCCGGAGCCGCAGACATGAAACACAAGCGAAACGCGTGAAAAAAAAAACAGTGCCGCAGACATAAAAGACAAGCGAAACGCATGAAAAATAACCCAGAGCTGCAAACATAAAACACAAGCAAAACGCGTGAAAAAAACCTCAGTGCTGCAGACAAGAAACACAAGCGAAACGCGTGAAAAATAACCCAGTGCCGCAGACATAAAAGACAAGCGAAACGCGTGAAAAATAACCCGGAGCCGCAGACATGAAACACAAAAGAAACGTGTGAAAAATAACCCAGTGCCCCAGACATGAAACAAAAGAGAAACGCGTGAACAATAACCCAGTGCCGCAGACATAAAAGACAAGCGAAACGCGTGAAAAATAACCCAGAGCAGCAGACATGAAACACAAGAGAAACGTGTGAAAAAAACCCAGAGCCGCAGATATAAAACCAAGCAAAACGCGTGAAAAATAACCTGGAGCCGCAGACATGAAACACAAGCGATATGCGTGAAAAATAACCCGTAGCTGAAGACACAAAACACAAGAGAAACGCGTGAAAAATAACCCGGAGCCGCAGACATGAAACACAAGCGAAACGCGTGAAAAAAAAAACAGTGCCGCAGACATAAAAGACAAGCGAAACGCATGAAAAATAACCCAGAGCTGCAAACATAAAACACAAGCAAAACGCGTGAAAAAAACCTCAGTGCTGCAGACAAGAAACACAAGCGAAACGCGTGAAAAATAACCCAGTGCCGCAGACATAAAAGACAAGCGAAACGCGTGAAAAATAACCCGGAGCCGCAGACATGAAACACAAAAGAAACGTGTGAAAAATAACCCAGTGCCCCAGACATGAAACAAAAGAGAAACGCGTGAACAATAACCCAGTGCCGCAGACATAAAAGACAAGCGAAACGCGTGAAAAATAACCCAGAGCAGCAGACATGAAACACAAGAGAAACGTGTGAAAAAAACCCAGAGCCGCAGATATAAAACCAAGCAAAACGCGTGAAAAATAACCTGGAGCCGCAGACATGAAACACAAGCGATATGCGTGAAAAATAACCCGTAGCTGAAGACACAAAACACAAGAGAAACGCGTGAAAAATAACCCGGAGCCGCAGACATGAAACACAAGCGAAACGCGTGAAAAAAAAAACAGTGCCGCAGACATAAAAGACAAGCGAAACGCATGAAAAATAACCCAGAGCTGCAAACATAAAACACAAGCAAAACGCGTGAAAAAAACCTCAGTGCTGCAGACAAGAAACACAAGCGAAACGCGTGAAAAATAACCCAGTGCCGCAGACATAAAAGACAAGCGAAACGCGTGAAAAATAACCCGGAGCCGCAGACATGAAACACAAAAGAAACGTGTGAAAAATAACCCAGTGCCCCAGACATGAAACAAAAGAGAAACGCGTGAACAATAACCCAGTGCCGCAGACATAAAAGACAAGCGAAACGCGTGAAAAATAACCCAGAGCAGCAGACATGAAACACAAGAGAAACGTGTGAAAAAAACCCAGAGCCGCAGATATAAAACCAAGCAAAACGCGTGAAAAATAACCTGGAGCCGCAGACATGAAACACAAGCGATATGCGTGAAAAATAACCCGTAGCTGAAGACACAAAACACAAGAGAAACGCGTGAAAAATAACCCGGAGCCACAAACATAAAAAAATAAGAGAAATGCGTGAAAAAAGTAGTTTTTATCTGATTGGCACAAAACGCAGCACAAACAGCTGCTCTGCAGATGTCCAGAATGTGAGGAGTTAATCATAGCCGCGCTCTGATCATCTGACAATAGGTTGTTTCCGGGAACCCAAACTCGGAATGTGGTTTTTGGAAGAAAAAAAAATAAATAAAAAGTCTGAAAATTCAGAGCTGGGCAGACCCCAGAAAAGACAATCCAGGGTGACACAGGGCGACTACAGCTGCCACAGACCCTCATATGCCCTCTGCAGGGGCAGACCCCAGAAAAGACAATCCAGGGTGACACAGGGCGACTACAGCTGCCACAGACCCTCATATCCGCTCTGCAGGGGCAGACCCCAGAAGAGACAATCCAGGGTGACACAGGGCGACTACAGCTGCCACAGACCCTCATATCCGCTCTGCAGGGGCAGCCCCAGAAGAGACAATCCAGGGGGACACAGGGCGACTACAGCTGCCACAGACCCTCATATCCGCTCTGCAGGGGCAGCCCCAGAAGAAGAGAAGATCCAGGGGGACACAGGGCGACTACAGCTACCACACACCCTCATATCCGCTCTGCAGGGGCAGACCCCAGAAAAGACAATCCAGGGTGACACAGGGCGACTACAGCTGCCACAGACCCTCATATCCGCTCTGCAGGGGCTGCCCCAGAAGAAGAGAAGATCCAGGGGGACACAGGGCAACTACAGCTACCACACACCCTCATATCCGCTCTGCAGGGGCAGACCCCAGAAGAGACAATCCAGGGTGACACAGGGCGACTACAGCTGCCACAGACCCTCATATTCGCTCTGCAGGGGCAGCCCCAGAAGAAGAGAAGATCCAGGGGGACACAGGGCGATTACAGCTGCCACAGACCCTCATATCCGCTCTGCAGGGGCAGACCCCAGAAGAGGCGATCCAGGGTGACACAGGGCGACTACAGCTGCCACAGACCCTCATATCCGCTCTGCAGGGGCAGCCCCAGAAGAAGAGAAGATCAAGGGGGACACAGGGCGACTACAGCTACCACAGACCCTCATATCCGCTCTGCAGGGGCAGACCCCAGAAGAGGCGATCCAGGGTGACACAGGGCGACTACAGCTGCCACAGACCCTCATATCCGCTCTGCAGGGGCAGCCCCAGAAGAAGAGAAGATCCAGGGTGACACAGGGCGACTACAGCTGCCACAGACCCTCATATCCGGTCTGCAGGGGCAGCCCCAGAAGAAGAGAAGATCCAGGGGGACACAGGGCGACTACAGCTACCACAGACCCTCATATCCGCTCTGCAGGGGCAGACCCCAGAAGAGACAATCCAGGGTGACACAGGGCAACTACAGCTGCCACAGACCCACATATCCGCTCTGCAGGGGCAGACTCCAGAAGAAGAGAAGATCCAGGGGGACACAGGGCGACTATAGCTGCCACAGACCCTCATATCAGCTCTGCAGGGGCAGACCCCAGAAGAAGAGACGATCCAGGGTGACACAGGGCGACTACAGCTACCACAGACCCTCATATCCGCTCTGCAGGGGCAGACCCCAGAAAAGACAATCCAGGGGGACACAGGGCGACTACAGCTACCACAGACCCTCATATCCGCTCTGCAGGGGCAGCCCCAGAAGAAGAGAATATCCAGGAGGACACAGGGCAACTACAGCTGCCACAGACCTTCATATCCGCTCTGCAGGGGCAGACCCCAGAAGAAGAGAAGATCCAGGGTGACACCGGGCGACTATAGCTGCCACAGACCCTCATATCAGCTCTGCAGGGGCAGACCCCAGAAGAAGAGACGATCCAGGGTGACACAGGGCGACTACAGCTACCACAGACCCTCATATCCGCTCTGCAGGGGCAGACCCCAGAAAAGACAATCCAGGGGGACACAGGGCGACTACAGCTACCACAGACCCTCATATCCGCTCTGCAGGGGCAGCCCCAGAAGAAGAGAATATCCAGGAGGACACAGGGCAACTACAGCTGCCACAGAGCTTCATATCCGCTCTGCAGGGGCAGACCCCAGAAGAAGAGAAGATCCAGGGGGACACAGGGTGACTACAGCGGCCACAGACCCTCATATCAGCTCTGCAGGGGCAGACCCCAGAAGAAGAAACGATTCAGGGTGACACAGGGTGACTACAGCTGCCACAGACCCTCATATCAGCTCTGCAGGGGCAGCCCCAGAAGAAGAGAAGATCCAGGGGGACACAGGGCGACTACAGCTACCACAGACCCTCATATCCGCTCTGCAGGGGCAGACCCCAGAAGAAGAGAAGATCCAGGGGGACACAGGGCGACTACAGCTGCCACAGACCCTCATATCAGCTCTGCAGGGGCAGACCCAGAAGAAGAGACGATCCAGGGGGACACAGGGCGTCATGCCTCAGCGTGTCAGTAGTTGGGGTCCACAGCAGCCACATCATAGAGGTAAAAGCAGCAGAATTACGGATTAACCCTTAAGGGACGGGTGATTTTTAGTTTTTATTGATTTCGTTTTCTCCTCCTTTTATTTGAATAGCCATACTTTTCATTTCCCGTTGATGCAGCCGTGTGCGGGCTCGGGGTTTCTAGGATGAGTTGTACTCTTGAATGACACCATTGATTGTATTATATGATGGAAGCAGGAAAAAAAAATTCCAACTGTGGCAAAATAAAAAACAAGTGAAATTGTGCAGTAGTGTTTGTGTGGATTTTATTCACAGTGTTTGGGTTCCGGGTCTGTGCGACTTTGAGCCACGATTTATTACGATCACTTCAGGATACATACAGTTATTACATTTTTACTGATGTTGAAAAGGACAAAAATACTACAATTCTGGCGTTTTTTTCATTAAAGTGTTCACCATCGGATGAATTCCTGTTATATTTTACTCATTTATATTTGACAGATGGGACGTTTCTGATCGCGGCGACACCAAAGACGTGTATTTATGTTCTTATTGTTTTATCTTCCCTGCGGTGACGTGAAATGTGGTTTCTTTGCTTTCTATTTTTTTTCCTACTTCCCTCAGTTGCGGTCACCCGGTCACTGTACAGAGCCGGGCATCAGCGTCACACACAGGGGTCATCACCTGCCCCCGAATGTCATGATAACCCATCAGCGCCCCACAATCCTGTCACAGGACCGCCGATGGGAGCAGGGAAGGACGCGGACCCCTGCCGGAGCATATTACATCCCACTGTCAGAATTTGGCAGGAGGATTTAACTAGTTAACAGCAACAAGCGAATATCTAATCCCCCAGCGGCTCATAGAGGCAGAGGACATGTGCAGGGAAAGATGCAAGCTCCCATCAAAGGCAGGGACACGACCTATGACTGATGTAGAGCGTCATGGGTCAATAAGGGGTTAACAATCACCAGAAATTTAATGTATCCTACTAATAAAGTTACATATCATGCATCTCTGTATACAGGGAGCTCCCCCTAGTGGTGGCTGCAGACAGGATCTTATGTATCTCTGTATACAGGGAGCGCCCCCTAGTGGTGGCTGCAGACAGGATCTTATCATGTATCTCTGTATACAGGGCGCTCCCCCTAGTGGTGGCTGCAGACAGGATCTTATCATCTATCTCTGTATACAGGGAGCTCCCCCTAGTGGTGGCTGCAGACAGGATCTTATCATCTATCTCTGTATACAGGGCGCTCCCCCTAGTGGTGGCTGCAGACAGGATCTTATCATGTATCTCTGTATACAGGGAGCTCCCCCTAGTGGTGGCTGCAGACAGGATCTTATCATGTATCTCTGTATACAGGGATCTCCCCCTAGTGGTGGCTGCAGACAGGATCTTATCATCTATCTCTGTATACAGGGAGCTCCCCCTAGTGGTGGCTGCAGACAGGATCTTATCATGTATCTCTGTATACAGGGAGCTCCCCCTAGTGGTGGCTGCAGACAGGATCTTATCATGTATCTCTGTATACAGGGAGCTGCCCCTAGTGGTGGCTGCAGACAGGATCTTATCATGTATCTCTGTATACAGGGAGATCCCCCTAGTGGTGGCTGCAGACAGGATCTTATCATGTATCACTGTATACAGGGATCTCCCCCTAGTGGTGACTGCAGACAGAATCTTATCATGTATCTCTGTATACAGGGAGCTCCCCCTAGTGGTGACTGCAGACAGAATCTTATCATGTATCTCTGTATACAGGGAGCTCCCCCTAGTGGTGGCTGCAGACAGAATCTTATCATGTATCTCTGTATACAGGGAGCTCCCCCTAGTGGTGGCTGCAGACAGGATCTTATCATGTATGTCTGTATACAGGGAGCTCCCCCTAGTGGTGGCTGCAGACAGGATCTTATCATGCATCTCTGTATACAGGGAGCTCCCCCTAGTGGTGGCTGCAGACAGAATCTTATCATGTATCTCTGTATACAGGGAGCTCCCCCTAGTGGTGGCTGCAGACAGGGTCTTGTGTATCTCTGTATACAGGGAGCTCCCCCTAGTGGTGGCTGCAGACAGGGTCTTATCATGTATCTCTGTATACAGGGAGCTCCCCCTAGTGGTGACTGCAGACAGGATCTTATCATGTATCTCTGTATACAGGGAGCTCCCCCTAGTGGTGGCTGCAGACAGGATTTTATCATGTATCTCTGTATACAGGGATCTCCCCCTAGTGGTGACTGCAGACAGGATCTTATCATGTATCTCTGTATACAGGGATCTCCCCCTAGTGGTGGCTGCAGACAGGATCTTATCATGCATCTCTGTATACAGGGAGCTCCCCCTAGTGGTGGCTGCAGACAGGATCTTATCATGTATCTCTGTATACAGGGAGCTCCCCCTAGTGGTGGCTGCAGACAGGATCTTATCATGTATCTCTGTATACAGGGAGATCCCCCTAGTGGTGGCTGCAGACAGGATCTTATCATGTATCTCTGTATACAGGGAGCTCCCCCTAGTGGTGGCTGCACACAGGATCTTATGTATACAGGGAGCTCCCCCTAGTGGTGGCTGCAGACTGGATCTTATCATGTATCTCTGTATACAGGGAGCTCCCTCTAGTGGTGACTGCAGACAGGTTCTTATCATGTATCTCTGTATACAGGGAGCTCCCCCTAGTAGTGACTGCAGACAGGTTCTTATCAGTATCTCTGTATACAGGGAGCTCCCCATAGTGGTGACTGCAGACAGGATCTTATCATGTATCTCTGTATACAGGGAGCTCCCCCTAGTGGTGACTGCAGACAGGATCTTATCATGTATCTCTGTATACAGGGAGCTCCCCCTAGTGGTGACTGCAGACAGGATCTTATCATGCATCTCTGTATACAGGGAGCTCCCCCTAGTGGTGGCTGCAGACAGGATCTTATCATGTATCTCTGTATACAGGGAGCTCCCCCTAGTGGTGGCTGCAGACAGGATCTTATCATGTATCTCTGTATACAGGGATCTCCCCCTAGTGGTGGCTGCAGACAGGATCTTATCATGTATCTCTGTATACAGGGAGCTCCCCCTAGTGGTGGCTACAGACAGGATCTTATCATGTATCTCTGTATACAGGGAGCTCCCCCTAGTGGTGACTGCAGACAAGATCTTATCATGTATCTCTGTATACAAGGAGCTCCCCCTAGTGGTGACTGCAGACAAGATCTTATCATGTATCTCTGTATACAGGGAGCTCCCCCTAGTGGTGGCTGCAGACAGGATCTTATCATGTATCTCTGTATACAGGGAGCTCCCCCTAGTGGTGGCTGCAGACAGGATCTTATCATGTATCTCTGTATACAGGGAGCTCCCCCTAGTGGTGGCTGCAGACAGGATCTTATCATGTATCTCTGTATACAGGGAGCTCCCCCTAGTGGTGGCTGCAGACAGGATCTTATCATGTATCTCTGTATACAGGGAGCTCCCCCTAGTGGTGGCTGCAGACAGGATCTTATCATGTATCTCTGTATACAGGGATCTCCCCCTAGTGGTGGCTGCAGACAGGATCTTATCATGTATCTCTGTATACAGGGAGCTCCCCCTAGTGGTGACTGCAGACAGGATCTAATCATGTATCTCTGTATACAGGGAGCTCCTCCTAGTGGTGGCTGCAGACAGGATCTTATCATGTATCTCTGTATACAGGGAGCTCCCCCTAGTGGTGGCTGCAGACAGGATCTTATCATGTATCTCTGTATACAGGGAGCTCCCCCTAGTGGTGGCTGCAGACAGGATCTTATGTATCTCTGTATACAGGGAGCTCCCTCTAGTGGTGGCTGCAGACAGGATCTTATCATGTATCTCTGTATACAGGGAGCTCCCCCTAGTGGTGGCTGCAGACAGGATCTTATGTATCTCTGTATACAGGGAGCTCCCTCTAGTGGTGGCTGCAGACAGGATCTTATCATGTATCTCTGTATACAGGGAGCTCCCCCTAGTGGTGGCTGCAGACAGGATCTTATCATGTATCTCTGTATACAGGGAGCTCCCCCTAGTGGTGGCTGCAGACAGGATCTTATCATGTATCTCTGTATACAGGGAGCTCCCCCTAGTGGTGGCTGCAGACAGGATCTTATCATGTATCTCTGTATACAGGGAGCTCCCCCTAGTGGTGGCTGCAGACAGAATCTCATCATGGATCTCTTACAGGGAGCTTCCCCTAGTGGTGGCTGCAGACAGGATCTTATCATGTATCTCTGTATACAGGGAGCTCCCTCTAGTGGTGACTGCAGATAGGATCTTATCATGTATCTCTGTATACAGGGAGCTCCCTCTAGTGGTGACTGCAGACAGGATCTTATCATGTATCTCTGTATACAGGGAGCTCCCCCTAGTGGTGACTGCAGACAGGATCTTATCATGTATCTCTGTATACAGGGAGATCCCCCTAGTGGTGGCTGCAGACAGGATCTTATGTATCTCTGTATACAGGGAGCTCCCCCTAGTGGTGACTGCAGACAGGATCTTATCATGTATCTCTGTATACAGGGAGCTCCCCCTAGTGGTGGCTGCAGACAGAATCTCATCATGGATCTCTTACAGGGAGCTTCCCCTAGTGGTGGCTGCAGACAGGATCTTATCATGTATCTCTGTATACAGGGAGCTCCCTCTAGTGGTGACTGCAGATAGGATCTTATCATGTATCTCTGTATACAGGGAGCTCCCTCTAGTGGTGACTGCAGACAGGATCTTATCATGTATCTCTGTATACAGGGAGCTCCCCCTAGTGGTGACTGCAGACAGGATCTTATCATGTATCTCTGTATACAGGGAGATCCCCCTAGTGGTGGCTGCAGACAGGATCTTATGTATCTCTGTATACAGGGAGCTCCCCCTAGTGGTGACTGCAGACAGGATCTTATCATGTATCTCTGTATACAGGGAGCTCCCTCTAGTGGTGGCTGCAGACAGGATCTTATCATGTATCTCTGTATACAGGGAGCTCCCCCTAGTGGTGGCTGCAGACAGGATCTTATCATGTATCTCTGTATACAGGGAGATCCCCCTAGTGGTGTGGCTGCAGACAGGATCTTATCATGTATCTCTGTATACAGGGAGCTCCCCCTAGTGGTGGCTGCAGACAGGATCTTATCATGTATCTCTGTATACAGGGAGATCCCCCTAGTGGTGGCTGCAGACAGGATCTTATCATGTATCGCTGTATACAGGGAGCTCCCCCTAGTGGTGGCTGCAGACAGGATCTTATCATGTATCTCTGTATACAGGGAGCTCCCCCTAGTGGTGGCTGCAGACAGGATCTTATCATGTATCTCTGTATACAGGGAGCTCCCCCTAGTGGTGGCTGCAGACAGGATCTTATCATGTATCTCTGTATACAGGGAGCTCCCCCTAGTGGTGGCTGCAGACAGGATCTTATCATATATCTCTGTATACAGGGAGCTCCCCCTAGTGGTGGCTGCAGACAGGATCGTATCATGTATCGCTGTATACAGGGAGCTCCCCCTAGTGGTGGCTGCAGACAGGATCTTATCATGTATCTCTGTATACAGGGAGCTCCCCCTAGTGGTGGCTGCAGACAGGATCTTATCATGTATCTCTGTATACAGGGAGATCCCCCTAGTGGTGTGGCTGCAGACAGGATCTTATCTATCTGTAGGATTTTGCAGATAAATGGAGCTATGTATCAGAAAACCAAAACTTTGGAAAGAAATATTAAAAATTATTTAGTGTCTAATCTTCGACCTATAAATAAAAATGCTGACTATTTTCCTGGTTCTGGATGTAATGACGGATGCACAGTGTAGACTGACACTTGTGCAGACAATGTTGTGGGTTGGAGGATGGATGAGGGTTTTTTCAGCTTTAGAGCTGATATTTATGACTTTTGGAGATGTCTTATTACAATGGAGAGATTTATATGTCTTTGTTGTGTTTCTGTTATTTTAAGTGGAAAATCCTTGTAAGTCTCATAACTCAGCCCTGAAAGATCAGACTCTAAATCTTCACCCTCTTCAGATTCATGGGCTCCCAGAAGCGGAGGTGCAGGGAGCTGTTTGGCAGGGCTGGTGCATTGTTCTCTGTAGCTTCTGTTGCATTCTATGGAGCCGCTGTCTATCGTGTCCCTTTGTAGATGGGGGGATTATTAGTGGTCGCTGTGGTCACCCCTGAATTTTCAGGTTGTGTTCGGTCTTCTTTATGCACTTTCTAGGAGACAGATGAGCTCAGGTTGATGTGATGTTGGCACCTATAGGACAGCCCACCGCGGAGCACCACTGACCACCGCGGAGCACCGCTGACCACCGCAGACCACGGCTGACCACGGCTCATGTCCTGCATTTTTATAAGTTTCATGTTTAATCCACAGACTACTCCCCCATCCTCCTGCCTAACATTCAGAATTTTCCGCTGAATCCTGCGAGGATCGACCCCTCCTCTTGTTCTCGTTTATATTAAAAAGTGAAGTGTGGCCATATATGGTGCGGAGAACGTATTCCTCCGGGCAATGCCTCCGTCACGGAGCAGCACCTCGCTGCCTTCAAAGAGATACATTCTACATAATGGATCACCAGTGTTTTATCGCACTCACAGACGGAGGCGCACGGGGCCCGTGCACAATCAATACCATATTAAGATCTTTTCCAGCAGATTCTCCGGCCTGAGATACAGGCGGCGAGGCCTCCGCCCTGCACATACCACAGCCATATATCACGGGTGGAGGGCTTCAGCCCCCGGCCTACAGGAACTGCTGATTACAGACACAATATAACAGTGCCATATCCTGCATCCAATTCACCAGGAGCCGCCCGAATCATCCACTGTCCAATAGGATCCCTCCGCACCAAGCGCTCAGCCGCCTTCATTCTCATTAACGGGGCGGCACAGTGGATGTGAAACCCCTTTTCTATGACTCCTCCCCTGCGGAGCCTGGCTCCTCCCACTGGGAATACATTTTAGAAAGTCAAATATTCGCACATCAGCGCTGCTGGGCTTGGTCCTCATGTTTCGGGTTCTCATTGTTTTCCTGTGTCTGCGGTCTTTGGCCCCCGGCCCGGTCTCGTGCTGCCGGCACAGCGGATGGCTTTGCTGCATTTGTATTTACCTGACAAGGGATTGTCGGGGCTGAACACAGAAGTCTAGGATTTCAGCCTCACAATTCTCCCCTGCACTGATACACTGTGACAAAAACTCAGATCATCAGAAGAAGAACCCTTTCAATATGTATAGACGCACAGAAAAGTCACATGACCTGTTTACAATGTTGGTATGGCTCCTTCATTAGCATATTCAATGGTATGTGAGAATATATGAAGATGGCTCAGCTGAAACACTCTGTGCTGCTGTTTGACCAAACACTAAATTTCAATGCACTATCCTGACTGATTAAAAAACCCTCATGCCTCCGTCTAATTGTAGCCACTCCCTCTTATTGAGGTCCTCCCTCTATTTGTGGCCACCCCCTCTTATTGAGGCCCCTCCCTCTTATTGAGGCCCCTCCCTCTTATTGAGGCCCCTCTCTCTTATTGAGGCCCATCCCTCTAATTGTGACCACTCCCTCTAATTGAGTACCCTCCCTCTAATTGTGGCCTCGCCCTCTAATTGTGGCCACTCCCTCTTATTGAGGCCCACCCTCTAATTGAGGCCCCTCCCTTTAATAGAGGCCCCACCCACTAGCTGTAGCTCCTCCCCTCTTACAATCCGCCGGTGTTTCCTGATATTCTCCATTCTAGTTCTCCGCAGTTTATAATTTTTCTGTTCTTATTGTAATAGAAAATCGCCCTCCTGGAAGTTTCACCTTCTATCCATCAAGTCTGAACAAGAAAAGCTGCAGTGTAAAGCATGGGAAAGCCATAGTCCCAAGAAGGATAGCAGAACATATGAGAACAATGATGACCCTCCCCTGCACAGGTCCACACACAGTACAACCGGCGGCGGCCACCGCAGCGCCCGCACCCTCTCACCTGAGACAGATCTGATAGACTCCGGCGTCTTCCTCATAAACGTTTCTCAGGATTAACGTGAAGACGTCTTCATTCTGCAGAACATCGCGGCCGCCCAGCTCCCGTCCATCCTTCATCCAGCGAACCTCAGGGAAGGGGTCTCCGGCGATGGCACAGGACAGCAGCGCGCTCTGCCCCGGAAATAACACCATGGACTTAGGCTTACTGATGAACCACGGCTGCGTCCCCTCCTGCGGCTCTGAGACAAAGAATATATATGTGCCGTCATATACACAAACTCTATATATGTGTCCCACACTGTGCTGCACGGCTATATGCAGTATACAGCGGCCATGACACTATATATTACTATATCACACTGAGGAGAAGAACGGCCATATTACTATATATATTACTATATCACACTGAGGAGAAGAGCGGCCATATTACTATATATATTACTATATCACACTGAGGAGAAGAGCAGCCATATTACTATATATATTACTATATCACACTGAGGAGAAGAGTGGCCATATTACTATATATATATTACTATATCACACTGAGGAGAAGAGCGGCCATATTACTATATATATTACTATATCACACTGAGGAGAAGAGCAGCCATATTACTATATATATTACTATATCACACTGAGGAGAAGAGCGGCCATATTACTATATATATTACTATATCACACTGAGGAGAAGAGCAGCCATATTACTATATATATATTACTATATCATACTGAGGAAAAGAGCGGCCATATTACTATATATATATTACTATATCACACTGAGGAGAAGAGCGGCCATATTACTATATATATTACTATATCACACTGAGGAGAAGAGTGGCCATATTACTATATATATATTACTATATCACACTGAGGAAAAGAGCGGCCATATTACTATATATATTACTATATCACACTGAGGAGAAGAGCAGCCATATTACTATATATATATTACTATATCACACTGAGAAGAGCGGCCATATTACTATATATATATTACTATATCATACTGAGGAGAAGAACGGCCATATTACTATATATATATATTACTATATCACACTGAGGAAAAGAGCGGCCATATTACTATATATATATTACTATATCATACTGAGGAGAAGAGCGGCCATATTACTATATATATATTACTATATCATACTGAGGAGAAGAACGGCCATATTACTATATATATATATTACTATATCACACTGAGGAAAAGAGCGGCCATATTACTATATATATATTACTATATCATACTGAGGAGAAGAGCGGCCATATTACTATATATATTACTATATCACACTGAGGAAAAGAGCGGCCATATTACTATATATATATTACTATATCACACTGAGAAGAGCGGCCATATTACTATATATATATTACTATATCACACTGAGGAGAAGAGCGGCCATTATACTATATATATATTACTATATCATACTGAGGAGAAGAACGGCCATATTACTATATATATTACTATATCACACTGAGGAAAAGAGCGGCCATATTACTATATATATATTACTATATCACACTGAGGAGAAGGGCGGGCATATTACTATATATATATTACTATATCACACTGAGGAGAAGAGCGGCCATTATACTATATATATATTACTATATCACACTGAGGAGAAGAGCGGCCATATTACTATATATATATATTACTATATCACACTGAGGAGAAGAGCGGCCATATTACTATATATATTACTATATCACACAGAGGAGAAGAGTGGCCATATTACTATATATATATATATATTACTATATCACACTGAGGAGAAGAGCGGCCATATTACTATATATATATTACTATATCACACTGAGGAGAAGGGCGGCCATATTACTATATATATATATTACTATATCACACTGAGGAGAAGAGTAGCCATATTACTATATATATATTACTATATCACACTGAGGAGAAGAGCGGCCATTATACTATATATATATTACTATATCACACTGAGGAGAAGAGCGGCCATTATACTATATATATATTACTATATCACACTGAGGAGAAGAGCGGCCATATTACTATATATATATTACTATATCACACTGAGGAGAAGAGCGGCCATATTACTATATATATATTACTATATCACACTGAGGAGAAGAGCGGCCATTATACTATATATATATTACTATATCACACTGAGGAGAAGAGCGGCCATATTACTATATATATATTACTATATCACACTGAGGAGAAGAGCGGCCATATTACTATATATATTACTATATCACACTGAGGACAAGAGTAGCCATATTACTATATATATATTACTATATCACACTGAGGAGAAGAGCGGCCATTATACTATATATATATTACTATATCACACTGAGGAGAAGAGCGGCCATATTACTATATATATATATTACTATATCACACTGAGGAGAAGAGCGGCCATATTACTATATATATATATATTACTATATCACACTGAGGAGAAGAGCGGCCATATTACTATATATATATTACTATATCACACTGAGGAGAAGAGCGGCCATATTACTATATATATATTACTATATCACACTGAGGAGAAGAGCGGCCATATTACTATTTATATATTACTATATCACACTGAGGAGAAGAGCGGCCATATTACTATATATATTACTATATCACACAGAGGAGAAGAGTGGCCATATTACTATATATATATTATTATATCACACTGAGGAGAAGAGCAGTCATATTACTATATATATATTACTATATCACACTGAGGAGAAGAGCGGCCATATTACTATATATATATTACTATATCACACTGAGGAGAAGAGCGGCCATATTACTATATATATATTACTATATCACACTGAGGAGAAGAGCGGCCATATTACTATTTATATATTACTATATCACACTGAGGAGAAGAGCGGCCATATTACTATATATATATTACTATATCACACTGAGGAGAAGAGCAGTCATATTACTATATATATATTACTATATCACACTGAGGAGAAGAGCGGCCATATTACTATATATATATATTACTATATCACACTGAGGAGAAGAGCGGCCATATTACTATATATATATATATATTACTATATCACACTGAGGAGAAGAGCGGCCATATTACTATATATATATTACTATATCACACTGAGGAGAAGAGCGGCCATATTACTATATATATATATATTACTATATCACACTGAGGAGAAGAGCGGCCATATTACTATATATATATTACTATATCACACTGAGGAGGAGAGCGGCCATATTACTATATATATTACTATATCACACTGAGGAGAAGAGCGGCCATATTACTATATATATATATATTACTATATCACACTGAGGAGAAGAGCGGCCATATTACTATATATATATTACTATATCACACTGAGGAGAAGAGCGGCCATATTACTATATATATTACTATATCACACTGAGGAGAAGAGCGGCCATATTACTATATATATATATATTACTATATCACACTGAGGAGAAGAGCGGCCATATTACTATATATATATTACTATATCACACTGAGGAGGAGAGCGGCCATATTACTATATATATTACTATATCACACTGAGGAGAAGAGCGGCCATATTACTATATATATATTACTATATCACACTGAGGAGAAGAGCGGCCATATTACTATATATATATTACTATATCACACTGAGGAGAAGAGCGGCCATATTACTATATATATATATTACTATATCACACTGAGGAGAAGCGCGGCCATATTACTATATATATATTACTATATCACACTGAGGAGAAGAGCAGCCATATTACTATATATATTACTATATCACACTGAGGAGAAGAACGGCCATATTACTATATATATATTACTATATCACACTGAGGAGAAGAGCGGCCATATTACTATATATATATTACTATATCACACTGAGGAGAAGAGCGGCCATATTACTATATATATTACTATATCACACTGAGGAGAAGAGCAGCCATATTACTATATATATTACTATATCACACTGAGGAGAAGAGCCGCCATATTACTATATATATTACTATATCACACTGAGGAGAAGAGCGGCCATATTACTATATATATATATTACTATATCACACTGAGGAGAAGAGCGGCCATATTACTATATATATATTACTATATCACACTGAGGAGAAGAGCAGCCATATTACTATATATATATTACTATATCACACTGAGGAGAAGAGCGGCCATATTACTATATATATATATTACTATATCACACTGAGGAGAAGAGCGGCCATATTACTATATATATATTACTATATCACACTGAGGAGAAGAGCAGCCATATTACTATATATATTACTATATCACACTGAGGAGAAGAACGGCCATATATCTATATATATTACTATATCACACTGAGGAGAAGAGCGGCCATATTACTATATATATATTACTATATCACACTGAGGAGAAGAGCGGCCATATTACTATAGATATATTACTATATCACACTGAGGAGAAGAGCAGCCATATTACTATATATATTACTATATCACACTGAGGAGAAGAGCCGCCATATAACTATATATATATTACTATATCACACTGAGGAGAAGAGCGGCCATATTACTATATATATATTACTATATCACACTGAGGAGAAGAGCAGCCATATTACTATATATATATTACTATATCACACTGAGGAGAAGAGCGGCCATATTACTATATATATATATTACTATATCACACTGAGGAGAAGAGCGGCCATATTACTATATATATATTACTATATCACACTGAGGAGAAGAGCAGCCATATTACTATATATATTACTATATCACACTGAGGAGAAGGGCGGCCATATTACTATATATATATTACTATATCACACTGAGGAGAAGAGCGGCCATATTACTATATATATATTACTATATCACACTGAGGAGAAGAGCGGCCATATTACTATATATATATTACTATATCACACTGAGGAGAAGAGCAGCCATATTACTATATATATTACTATATCACACTGAGGAGAAGGGCGGCCATATTACTATATATATATTACTATATCACACTGAGGAGAAGAGCGGCCATATTACTATATATATATTACTATATCACACTGAGGAGAAGAGCGGCCATATTACTATATATATTACTATATCACACTGAGGAGAAGAGCAGCCATATTACTATATATATTACTATATCACACTGAGGAGAAGAGCGGCCATATTACTATATATATTACTATATCACACTGAGGAGAAGAGCAGCCATATTACTATATATATTACTATATCACACTGAGGAGAAGAGCAGCCATATTACTATATATATATTACTATATCACACTGAGGAGAAGAGCGGCCATATTACTATATATATATTACTATATCACACTGAGGAGAAGAGCGGCCATATTACTATATATATTACTATATCACACTGAGGAGAAGAGCAGCCATATTACTATATATATTACTATATCACACTGAGGAGAAGAGCGGCCATATTACTATATATATTACTATATCACACTGAGGAGAAAAGCGGCCATATTACTATATATATTACTATATCACACTGAGGAGAAGAGCAGCCATATTACTATATATATTACTATATCACACTGAGGAGAAGAGCAGCCATATTACTATATATATATTACTATATCACACTGAGGAGAAGGGCGGCCATATTACTATATATATATTACTATATCACACTGAGGAGAAGAGCGGCCATATTACTATATATATATTACTATATCACACCGAGGAGAAAAGCGGCCATATTACTATATATATTACTATATCACACTGAGGAGAAGAGCGGCCATATTACTATATATATATTACTATATCACACTGAGAAGAGCGGCCATATTACTATATATATTACTATATCACACTGAGAAGAGCGGCCATATTACTATATATATTACTATATCACACTGAAATTGTCTCTCCAGTAAAGGAGACAAACTCTAGCACAGCGCCACCTATTGGAAGTAGCGATCCTAAAAGTCACAAGTGGATTTTCAACAATCCTTTGCAATATGACTCAGGATATATAAGCCAGATCAGAATCCCAATTTGCAGACACGGTGTTTCGGGGTGCTTGCCCCTCGTCAGTGCAAAGTATGGGGGTGTCTGATCTGGCTCATGAGAAAGCTATGTGGGGACCACGGGGGAACACTATTCTCCTTAGGGAGACTTTGCAAGCTGAGGAGAAGAGCGGCCATAATACTATATATATTACTATATCACACGGAGGAGAAGAGCGGCCATATTACTATATATATATATTACTATATCACACTGAGGAGAAGAGCGGCCATATTACTATATATATATTACTATATCACACTGAGGAGGAGAGCGGCCATATTACTATATATATATTACTATATCACACTGAGGAGGAGAGCGGCCATATTACTATATATATATTACTATATCACACTGAGAAGAGCGGCCATATTACTATATATATATATTACTATATCACGCTGAGGAGAAGAGCAGCCATATTACTATATATATATTACTATATCACACTGAGGAGAAGAGTGGCCATATTACTATATATATATTACTATATCACACTGAGGAGGAGAGCGGCCATATTACTATATATATATTACTATATCACACTGAGAAGAGCGGCCATATTACTATATATATATATATATATATATATATATTACTATATCACACTGAGGAGAAGAGCGGCCATATTACTATATATATTACTATATCACACTGAGGAGAAGAGCGTCCATATTACTCTATATATATTACTATATCACACTGAGGAGAAGAGCGGCCATATTACTATATATATTACTATATCACTCTGAGGAGAAGCGCGGCCATATTACTATATATATTACTATATCACACTGAGGAGAAGGGCGGCCATATTACTATATATATTACTATATCACAATGAGGAGAAGAGCGGCCATATTACTATATATATTACTATATCACACAGAGGAGAAGAGCGGCTATATTACTATATATATTACTATATCACACTGAGGAGAAGAGCGGCCATATTACTATATATATTACTATATCACACTGAGGAGAAGAGCGGCCATATTACTATATATATTACTATATCACACTGAGGAGAAGAGCAGCCATATTACTATATATATTACTATATCACACTGAGGAGAAGAGCAGCCATATTACTATATATATTACTATATCACACTGAGGAGAAGAGCAGCCATATTACTATATATATATTACTATATCACACTGAGGAGAAGGGCGGCCATATTACTATATATATATTACTATATCACACTGAGGAGAAGAGCGGCCATATTACTATATATATATTACTATATCACACCGAGGAGAAGAGCAGCCATATTACTATATATATATTACTATATCACACTGATGAGAAGAGCAGCCATATTACTATATATATATTACTATATCACACTGAGGAGAAGAGCGGCCATATTACTATATATATTACTATATCACACTGAGGAGAAGAGCGGCCATATTACTATATATATTACTATATCACTCTGAGGAGAAGCGCGGCCATATTACTATATATATTACTATATCACACTGAGGAGAAGGGCGGCCATATTACTATATATATTACTATATCACAATGAGGAGAAGAGCGGCCATATTACTATATATATTACTATATCACACAGAGGAGAAGAGCGGCTATATTACTATATATATTACTATATCACACTGAGCAGAAGAGCGGCCATATTACTATATATATTACTATATCACACTGAGGAGAAGAGCGGCTATATTACTATATATATTAATATATCACACTGAGGAGAAGGGCGGCCATATTACTATATATATATATTACTATATCACACTGAGGAGAAGAGCGGCCATATTACTATATATATTACTATATCACACTGAGGAGAAGAGCAGCCATATTACTATATATATTACTATATCACACTGAGGAGAAGAGCAGCCATATTACTATATATATTACTATATCACACTGAGGAGAAGAGCAGCCATATTACTATATATATATTACTATATCACACTGAGGAGAAGGGCGGCCATATTACTATATATATATTACTATATCACACTGAGGAGAAGAGCGGCCATATTACTATATATATATTACTATATCACACCGAGGAGAAGAGCGGCCATATTACTATATATATTACTATATCACACTGAGAAGAGCGGCCATATTACTATATATATATTACTATATCACACTGAGGAGAAGAGCGGCCATATTACTATATATATTACTATATCACACTGAAATTGTCTCTCCAGTAAAGGAGACAAACTCTAGCACAGCGCCACCTATTGGAAGTAGCGATCCTAAAAGTCACAAGTGGATTTTCAACAATCCTTTGCAATATGACTCAGGATATATAAGCCAGATCAGAATCCCAATTTGCAGACACGGTGTTTCGGGGTGCTTGCCCCTCGTCAGTGCAAAGTATGGGGGTGTCTGATCTGGCTCATGAGAAAGCTATGTGGGGACCACGGGGGAACACTATTCTCCTTAGGGAGACTTTGCAAGCTGAGGAGAACAGCGGCCATAATACTATATATATTACTATATCACACGGAGGAGAAGAGCGGCCATATTACTATATATATATATTACTATATCACACTGAGGAGAAGAGCGGCCATATTACTATATATATATTACTATATCACACTGAAGAGGAGAGCGGCCATATTACTATATATATATTACTATATCACACTGAGGAGGAGAGCGGCCATATTACTATATATAAATTACTATATCACACTGAGAAGAGCGGCCATATTACTATATATATATATTACTATATCACGCTGAGGAGAAGAGCAGCCATATTACTATATATATATTACTATATCACACTGAGGAGAAGAGTGGCCATATTACTATATATATATTACTATATCACACTGAGGAGGAGAGCGGCCATATTACTATATATATTACTATATCACACTGAGGAGGAGAGCGGCCATATTACTATATATATATTACTATATCACACTGAGAAGAGCGGCCATATTACTATATATATATATATATATATATTACTATATCACACTGAGGAGAAGAGCGGCCATATTACTATATATATTACTATATCACACTGAGGAGAAGAGCGTCCATATTACTCTATATATATTACTATATCACACTGAGGAGAAGAGCGGCCATATTACTATATATATATTACTATATCACACTGAGGAGAAGAGAGGCCATATTACTATATATATTACTATATCACTCTGAGGAGAAGCGCGGCCATATTACTATATATATTACTATATCACACTGAGGAGAAGGGCGGCCATATTACTATATATATTACTATATCACAATGAGGAGAAGAGCGGCCATATTACTATATATATTACTATATCACACAGAGGAGAAGAGCGGCTATATTACTCTATATATTACTATATCACACAGAGGAGAAGAGCGGCTATATTACTATATATATTACTATATCACACTGAGCAGAAGAGCGGCCATATTACTATATATATTACTATATCACACTGAGGAGAAGAGCGGCTATATTACTATATATATTACTATATCACACTGAGGAGAAGAGCGGCCATATTACTATATATATAACTATATCACACTGAGAAGAGCGGCCATATTACTATATATATTACTATATCACACTGAGGAGAAGAGCGGCCATATTACTATATATATATTACTATATCACACTGAGGAGAAGAGCGGCCATATTACTAAATATATTACTATATCACACTCAGGGGAAGAGCGGCCATATTACTATATATATTACTATATCACACTGAGAAGAGCGGCCATATTACTGTATACAGTTAGGTCCAGAAATATTTGGACAGTGACACAAGTTTTGTTATTTTAGCTGTTTACAAAAACATGTTCAGAAATACAATTCTATATATAATATGGGCTGAAAGTGCACACTCCCAGCTGCAATATGAGAGTTTTCAAATCCAAATCGGAGAAAGGGTTTAGGAATCATAGCTCTGTAATGCATAGCCTCCTCTTTTTCAACGGACCAAAAGTAATTGGACAAGGGACACTAAGGGCTGCAATTAACTCTGAAGGCGTCTCCCTCGTTAACCTGTAATCAATAAAGTAGTTAAAAGGTCTGGGGTTGATTACAGGTGTGTGGTTTTGCATTTGGAAGCTGTTGCTGTGACCAGACAACATGCGGTCTAAGGAACTCTCAATTAAGGTGAAGCAGAACATCCTGAGGCTGAAAAAAAAAGAAAAAATCCATCAGAGAGATAGCAGACATGCTTGGAGTAGCAAAATCAACAGTCGGGTACATTCTGAGAAAAAAGGAATTGACTGGTGAGCTTGGGAACTCAAAAAGGCCTGGGCGTCCACGGATGACAACAGTGGTGGATGATCGCCGCATACTTTCTTTGGTGAAGAAGAACCCGTTCACAACATCAACTGAAGTCCAGAACACTCTCAGTGAAGTAGGTGTATCTGTCTCTAAGTCAACAGTAAAGAGAAGACTCCATGAAAGTAAATACAAAGGGTTCACATCTAGATGCAAACCATTCATCAATTCCAAAAATAGACAGGCCAGAGTTACATTTGCTGAAAAACACCTCATGAAGCCAGCTCAGTTCTGGAAAAGTATTCTATGGACAGATGAGACAAAGATCAACCTGTACCAGAATGATGGGAAGAAAAAAGTTTGGAGAAGAAAAGGAACGGCACATGATCCAAGGCACACCACATCCTCTGTAAAACATGGTGGAGGCAACGTGATGGCATGGGCATGCATGGCTTTCAATGGCACTGGGTCACTTGTGTTTATTGATGACATAACAGCAGACAAGAGTAGCCGGATGAATTCTGAAGTGTACCGGGATATACTTTCAGCCCAGATTCAGCCAAATGCCGCAAAGTTGATCGGACGGCGCTTCATAGTACAGATGGACAATGACTCCAAGCATACAGCCAAAGCTACCCAGGAGTTCATGAGGGCAATAAAGTGGAACATTCTGCAATGGCCAAGTCAATCACCAGATCTTAACCCAATTGAGCATGCATTTCACTTGCTCAAATCCAGACTGAAGACGGAAAGACCCACAAACAAGCAAGACCTGAAGGCTGCGGCTGTAAAGGCCTGGCAAAGCATTAAGAAGGAGGAAACCCAGCGTTTGGTGATGTCCATGGGTTCCAGACTTAAGGCAGTGATTGCCTCCAAAGGATTCGCAACAAAATATTGAAAATAAAAATATTATGTTTGGGTTTGGTTTATTTGTCCAATTACTTTTGACCTCCTAAAATGTGGAGTGTTTGTAAAGAAATGTGACAATTCCTACAATTTCTATCAGATATTTTTGTTCAAACCTTCTGTGAGGTAAATCCGGAGATATGACGATAAATCATGACATTCAAGTCATGTCAGGAAGCCCTCTCCTGGTGTCACTACCCCCTTCCCTTCACACAACTGGTTTAGCAACAAATCCATGGCCATGTCCTGTGATATGGAAATTAGGTGGCTTTAGGACAATGGATACAGGATGACTCCCTGCCGTCACCCTGTAGTAGGAGCTGCTAGCTAGTTAGCAAGGCTATGGAAATAGCCAGACAGAACGACTCCAGTAAAAAATGGTTCATATCTCGCAAGCCATATCTCCGATAAATATGGCAACCATAAAAATGGTGTCTCCGCATGTGGACGATGCCGGCACCCCCTTTTTATGGGAACAGGACATTGGGAAATGCCCCAGGCGTGATATCAGCCAATGGGGAACTGGCAGACAGGTCATGAGTCCCCTCGTTCTGTAGCTAAATTCATAACTGTCACAATGAGAGCATTGGCGTCTGCCTACGACGCTCCCAGGCAAAGTTATAGCCAAAATCCCCTTTGCTGGATAATTCTGATCCATGCAGGGGGAGTGGCAGTGCTTCCCTGTGAGGTCACTAAGGTAGGAGGGGACCTGGATCTGCCCAGGTTGATAACCCTACTTCGGCCATTTTCCAGCGTTCTTCTGCTCGGGGGCCTGGTTGGGAAAGACCTGGAGAGGGAGTTCCTGGAAACCTGGTCTACAGCGCCCCCCTGTGGCCAGACACACAAGGTAACTGATGTAATTGTATACCTGTTTGTAACCCATGCTTTATCTGTAACTGTACTCTGACATATGTATATTCTGTAGATTCCCTATTGTATATATTGTAGTTTCTGGTGTGCTTTAGGCTGATTAAATTATATAATTAATCTTGGGCTGTTCTGTTATCTCGATCTTGAATCCCACGTCTGTGTGTTCGGCTAATAGTTACCGTAAATCGGTTGGTGGCAGCGAATTGTGCCAAGGATTATTGTGGGGAGGCCAGTGAGATTCGGGGAGAGTTTATATATTCCGCCCGCGGAGGTCGGGGGAATATATACCCTACTCTCACCGGGGACCCTTCAATAATCGGCATAAGTAGTATAGCGGCCTCCTTGCTTATCGTCGGGCAATTCCATAATTGGCCTGACTATAAGAGGGGCGCTAGAGAGCGCATCACGTGCTCTGTCTGTCGGTCGGGAGGTATAAAGGAGGGTTGACTCCTGCTTGTTACCCCCCGATTGTGACGTACTGGTAGCCAGCGCGGGGGATTTCTGAGTGACCCCCCGGTGGTTTGTGACATATTGGTGGCAAGCGGTGGGATCGAGATAATAGTGTGTGTGAGTGTGAGACCCATACTCCCAGACACTAAAGACTGCCTGCAGCAGCTGTGGCTGCTGGGGTCTTCAGACTAGCTCAACACTAGAGTGTCAGAGTGCAGATACTGTAAGGTGTGTGGAGGCATCAGGTGTCAGTTCTGTGTCAGTGACCAAAAGTCTGCAAGAATGGCTGATGGCACCAGGAGCAGAGCTATGCAACTGGCCAATGCTAAAGCAGGAGCCGAAGAGAGGGAGGACGGTGCTGTGGGCAGTAATGAGGAGGTTGCCCACGAGTCCTCCAGGAGCTCGACGCCAGAAAACAGCTCTGCAGAGGACATTGCACAACCGGGCACTGCTGGACGAGATGAGGAGCAGCTCGCCCAAGGGTCCTCAACGAGCCAGACGCCAGCCCTCCGCTCTGCAATGGACAGTGAAGCACCAGGCTCCGCAGCGGGCCGCAGATCACCACGTGCCATTCCACCGAGCCTGGGAGGCTCGGATAGCCTTCTTCAAATGGCTATGGCCCTACGCCAGGCTGGAGACCGGGAGGGCTACAAGGAACTCATGGCCGAGCGTGAGCGGCAAGCAGCGCGTGAAGAGCGCCAGGCAGAGCGTAACTACCAGCTGCAGCTAGCTCAGCTCCGGCCCTCATCAGCCACCCGTGACCTTCCAGACACCAAACTTCCAAAGGTCCGTGTTGAGGACTTCCCAGTGCTGGAGAAGGATGGAGACTTGGACTCTTTCTTGACTGCTTTTGAACGGACTTGCTTGCAGCATCATCTGAACAAGGACCAGTGGACCAAATACCTGACCCCCCGTTTAAGGGGTAAGGCCCTGGATATCCTTGGGGACTTGCCTGCTGAGGCGGATCAGGGCTACGACACCATCAAGCGGGCCCTGATCCAACAGTACAACCTCACCCCGGAGTCCTACCGCAAGAAGTTCCGGACGCTGCAGAAGGGACCAAAGGACTCCTGGGCTGACCACCGGCGGGCACTTGCCCGAGCTGCCGACCACTGGACCCAAGGCCTGCAGCTTTCCACCGGACCGGAGATCCTGGACTTGTTCATCACGGAGCAACTCTTGTGGAACTGCCCTGAGGATCTCCGCCAGTTCATCCGAGACCAGAAGCCAAAGGGATCCACGGCTACAGCTGCCCTGGCAGATGACTACACCAACAATCGGGCTCCTGAAGCCAGGAGAGCAGCCACCAGCAGCACCTGGAGAGGGGGTAAGATGAACTCTGCGACTGCCCCACCTGCCCCTAGACTGCAGGGGGTGTCCCCCTCAACTCCCCTCTCCAGGCCCGTGGCAGAACCAAGACGGTGCCACCAGTGCAACCTACCTGGACACTTCAAGGCCATGTGCCCTCAGCGTCCCAAGGCCCCGGCTCCGTCCCCGTCCCAAGGGCCGCCCAAGGTGTATTGTGTGGGTGGGGGTGGTGGTAGGTCCCTGGACAGCTTCCAACCTGTCACCGTCGGCCAGTCTGTGACCATAGGACTGCGAGTCAGCGCCTCGGAGGTGACTCTGGTGCGGCCTGAGATGGTGTCCCCCCAAGACTTGATCCCTGGAAAAACCCTCGCTGTCTCCGGGATTGGAGGCATTGACCCGGCGCTGCCTGTTGCTGACATTTATGTGGACTGGGGCGCAGGGCGAGGGGTGAGGGAGGTGGGGGTAACTGATCGGATCCCTGCAAACGTGCTACTTGGGACAGATTTGGGGCAGATAACCTCCCAGTTTGGGCCCCAACCAAGGGCTGAACCTTCAGCCCGTACTGACATGACTCCTAACAATGTTAATGTGTTATCTATGAATGATGTAAGGGAGGAGGGAGTGAACTCTGATATTTCTGCTTGCATAGACACCATAGACACACACTCAGCTGCAGCTGTGACAGGGGAGGGGGTCAGAGAAAGGTGTGACAATGCCTCTACAAGTAACCAGCCTGTGAGCTGGGATCTGTTGCCCTCTGCAGGGATAAGCAGAGAGCAGGGTGCTGCAGGGGGAGGACCAGTGTGTGGGGTGGGGGCTACCACAGCAAATGTGGGGTCCCCAGAGATTTCACACCGGGGTTCTGTTGCTGCAGGAGGGGAACAGGCAGGTGAGATTGGGGCCGGTCCAGGAGCGGAAGTGCTCCCAGGTAAGATCTCGGTGCATGGTTCCCCCACAACCGGGGTGTCAGGAAGCCAGGTAGGTCTGCCTGAACCGGCGACTTGGTCAGGAACGGAGGAGGAGCAGGCACGACCCACGGTCGCAGCGGCTGTGGCCGCTGTCACCCGCAGTGGGAGTGCTGGAAGCCAAGGGGCCTCCCGGAGGTCCGATAGCTCTTCCCCTTCTGACCAAGTGGCAGCCGAGTCAGGTGGAGGCCAGGACACAGGTCCCGGGGTACTGACTGAAGATGTGACAGTCTCGTCGATTCTGGCCACATCTAGTCAGGAGTTTCAGGCAGCGTTAGAAGCTGACGACAGCCTGAAAGCTCTAAAGGAGCAGGCGGCACAGCCTCCCTCGGACTCGGACCCGGAGCGAGTGGTCTGGGACCAAGGACGGCTGTACCGGGCCACG
>NW_027443641.1:0-38874 GCF_048569485.1 Anomaloglossus baeobatrachus | reverse complement strand
GGAAAAGGGAGGTGAGGGGAGGGGGAAGGAAAAGGGAGGTGAGGGGAGGGGAAGGAAAAGGGAGGGGGTAGGAAAAGGGAGGGGAGGAGGGTGGGGGAAGGAAAAGGGAGGGGTGGTGAAAGGAGAAGGAGGGTAGGGGAGGGGGAAGGAGAAGGGAGGGAAGAAGGGTGGAGGTGGGAGAGAGGGGGAGGAGGTGTGTTGCTGTATAGCTGAGCGGTGAGCGGCGCTCTTAGTGTAGCTGAGCGGTGTGTGGTGCTCTCAGTGTAGCTGAGCCATGTGTGGTGCTCTCAGTGTAGCTGAGTGGAGTGTGGCGCTCTCAGTGTAGCTGAGCGGTGTGTGATGCTCTCAGTGTAGCTGAGCGGTGTGTGGTTCTCTCAGTGTAGCTGAGCCGTGTGTGATGCTCTCAGTGTAGCTGAGCGGTGAGCGGCTCTCTCAGTGTACCTGAGCGGTGAGCGGCGCTCTCAGTGTACCTGAGCGTGTGCGGCGCTCTCAGTGTAGCTGAGCGGTGTGCGGCGCTCTCAGTGTAGCTGAGCGGTGTGCGGCGCTCTCAGTGTAGCTGAGCGGTGTGTGTGCGCTCTCAGTGTAGCTGAGGCGTGTGCGGCGCTCTCAGTGTAGCTGAGGCGGTGTGCGGTGCTCTCAGTGTAGCTGAGCGGTGTTGCGGCGCTCTCAGTGTAGCTGAGGCGTGTGTGGCGCTCTCAGTGTAGCTGAGCTGTGGTGTGTGGCGCTCTCAGTGTAGCTGATGCGGTGTGTGGCGCTCTTAGTGTAGCTGAGCGGTGTGTGGCGCTCTCAGTGTAGCTGAGCGGTGTGTTGGCGCTCTAGTGTAGCTGAGCGGTGTGTGGCGCTCTCAGTGTAGCTGAGCGGTGTGTGGCGCTCTTAGTGTAGCTGAGCGGTGTGTGGCGCTCTCAGTGTAGCTGAGCGGTGTGTGGCGCTCTTAGTGAGCTGAGCGGTGTGTGGCGCTCTCAGTGTAGCTGAGCGGTGTGTGGCGCTCTTAGTGTAGCTGAACGGTGTGTGCGCTCTCAGTGTAGCTGAGCGGTGTGTGGCGCTCTTAGTGTAGCTGAGCGGTGTGTGGCGCTCTCAGTGTAGCTGAGCAGTGTGTGGTGCTCTTAGTGTAGCTGAGCGGTGTGCGGCGCTCTCAGTGTAGCTGTTCGGTGTGTGGTGCTCTCAGTGTAGCTGAGGCGTGAGCGGCGTCTCAGTGTACCTGAGCGGTGAGCGGCGGTCTCAGTGTACTGAGCGGTGTGCGGCGCTCTCAGTGTACCTGAGCGGTGTGCGGCGCTCTTAGTGTAGCTGAGCGGTGTGCGGCGCTCTCAGTGCAGCTGAGCGGTGTGTGGTCTCTCAGTGTAGCTGAGCGGTGTGTGGCGCTCTCAGTGTTGCTGAGCGGTGTGCGGTGCTCTCAGTGTAGCTGTTCGGTTGTGTGGTGCTCTCAGTGTAGCTGAGCGGTGTGCGGCGCTCTCAGTGTAGCTGAGTGGTGCTCTCAGTGTAGCTGAGCGGTGTGTGGTGCTCTCAGTGTAGCTGAGCGGTGTGCAGTGCTCTCAGTGTAGCTGAGCGGTGTGCAGTGCTCTCAGTGTAGCCTGAGCGGTGTGTGGCGCTCTCAGTGTAGCTGAGCGGTGTGTGGTGCTCTCAGTGTAGCTGAGCGGTGTGTGGCGCTCTCAGTGTAGCTGAGCGGTGTGTGGTGCTCTCAGTGTAGCTGAGCGGTGTGTGGCGCTCTTAGTGTAGCTGAGCGGTGTGTGGCGCTCTCAGTGTAGCTGAGCGGTGTGTGGTGCTCTCAGTGTAGCTGAGCGGGTGTGTGGTGCTCTCAGTGTAGCTGAGCGGTGTGTGGTGCTCTCAGTGTAGCTGAGCGGTGTGTGGTGCTCTCAGTGTAGCTGAGCGGTGTGTGGCGCTCTCAGTGTAGCTGAGCGGTGTGCGGCGCTCTCAGTGTAGCTGAGCGGTGTTGTGGTGCTCTCAGTGTAGCTGAGCGGTGTGCGGCGCTCTCAGTGTAGCTGAGCGGTGTGTGGTGCTCTCAGTGTAGCTGAGCGGTGTGTGGTGCTCTCAGTGTAGCTGAGCGGTGTGTGTGCTCTCAGTGTAGCTGAGCGGTGTGCGGTGCTCTCAGTGTAGCTGAGCGGTGTGCGGCGCTCTCAGTGTAGCTGAGCGGTGTGTGGTGCTCTCAGTGTAGCTGAGCGGTGTGTGGTGCTCTCAGTGTAGCTGAGCGGTGTGTGGTGCTCTCAGTGTAGCTGAGCGGTGTTCGGCGCACTCCATTCATTAGTTTTTCTCTCCATTGCCAGGTAGGATGATTCGCTCGTCAGCGCACCACACGTGGGCTGAATCTCTCTTTTCCCGGCCGTAGCTGCTTCACCCTCCTCTATAAAACCTGATGGGAGAGGTGGGGCCGCACTCGTCACCGCAGACACTGGGTGCAGCAGCAGAGACACGGCTCCAGGTGAGGGACAGGATGAGCATTGCTGTGCTGAGCGCACACTACACCCCAGCTAAACCCCCACACCCAGTCTGCACACCGCACCCCGGCTGCACCCCACGCCCCGGCTGCACCCCACACCCCGGCTAAACCCCACACCCAGCTAAACCCCACACCCAGTCTGCACACCGCACCCACGGCTTCACCCCCACACCCCGGCTGCACCCCACGCCCGGCTAAACCCACGCCCCGGCTACACCCCACACCCCCGACTACACCCACACCCGGCTGCACCCCACCACCCCAGCTGCACCCACCCAGCTGCACACCGCACCCCAGCTGCACCCCGGCTACAACCCACACCCCAGCTGCACACCGCACCCCAGCTGCACCCCGGCTACACCCCACACCCCGGCTGCACATGCACTCCGGCTTCACCCCACACCCTGGGCTGCACACCACACCCCGGCTGCACCCCACACCCCGGCTGCACCCCACACCCCGGCTGCACCCCACACCCCGGCTGCACACCACACCCCGGCTGCACCCTACACCCCGGCTGCACCCTACACCCCGCTGCACACCACACCCCCGGCTGCACCCCACACCCCGGGCTGCACACCGCACCCCAGTTGCACACTCCTGTGGGGACGCATTAGAGTGTGGATCGGGGCCCCCCACTCCGTACTATATATATGGGGCTGCAGCTCCTCCATACTGTGCTGCTGGCAGATACGCAGGGGTGGGGGGCAGCGGTGGTGCGGACGCCCTGGTGAGCGCGGTAATGGCAGCATATTACCATGGAGGAATTACTGATGGAGGTTTGTGTGTTTCATTTTTAGGGCGCGCTCAACGCCTCCCGAAATCCACTTCCTTGGTATAAACGTAAGGAGCGTAAGACATGAAGAAGTGTAAAGAGACGGCGTCAGGAGAGAAATGTGCGGCCCCCCCGGCTCATAACCAAATTCACAGAGGTCAGCGCAACTCATATCTGCTCCAATGTAAGATACATGCAAGGAGAGATAGGAAGTCACTAAGGGGAGGTCCCAACAATGAGCCGCACGTGATCCCCCCGAGGAGCCGCACGTGATCCCCCCAAGGAGCCGCACCGCCAGAGGAATCGTCTCCTGGAAACCTCCTCAAGAATATCTCTACCATTATATTCATCACTCTATACTCATCCTGTATTATATCCAGAGCTGCACTCACTATTCTGCTGGTGCAGTCACTGTGCACATACATTACTGATCCTGAGTTACCTCCTGTATTATACTCCAGAGCTGCACTCACTATTCTGCTGGTGCAGTCACTGTGTACATACATTACATTACTGATCCTGAGTTACCTCCTGTATTATACTCCAGAGCTGCACTCACTATTCTGCTGGTGCAGTCACTATGTACATACATTACATTACTGATTCCTGAGTTACCTCCTGTATTATACTCCAGAGCTGCACTCACTATACTGCTGGTGCAGTCACTGTGCACATACATTACATTACTGATCCTGAGTTACCTCCTGTATTATACTCCAGAGCTGCACTCACTATTCTGCTGGTGCAGTCACTGTGTACATACATTACATTACTGATCCTGAGTTACCTCCTGTATTATACTCCAGAGCTGCACTCACTATTCTGCTGGTGCAGTCACTGTGTACATACATTACATTACTAATCCTGAGTTACCTCCTGTATTATACCTCAGAGGCTGCACTCAGTATTCTGCTGCTACAGTCACTGTGTACATACATTACATTACTGATCCTGAGTTACCTCCTGTATTATACTCCAGAGCTGCAGTCACTATTCTACTGGTGCAGTCACTGTGTACATACATTACATTACTGATCCTGAGTTACCTCCTGTATTATACTCAGAGCTGCAGTCACTATTCTACTGGTGCAGTCACTGGTGTACATACATTACATTACTGATCCTGAGTTACCTCCTGTATTATACTCCAGAGCTGCACTCACTATTCTGCTGGTGCAGTCACTGTGCACATACATTACATTACTTTGTATTATACTCCAGAGCTGCACTCACTATTCTGCTGGTGCAGTCACTGTGCACATACATTACATTACTTTGTATTATACTCCAGAGCTGCACTCACTATTCTGCTGGTGCAGTCACTATGTACATACATTACATACTGATCCTGAGTTACCTCCTGTATTATACTCCAGAGCTGCACTCACTATTCTGCTGGTGCAGTCACTGTGTACATACATTACATTACTGATCCTGAGTTACCTCCTGTATTATACTCCAGAGCTGCACTCACTATTCTGCTGCTGCAGTCACTGTGTACATACATTACATTACTGATCCTGAGTTACCTCCTGTATTATACTCAGAGCTGCACTCACTATTCTGCTGGTGCAGTCACTGTGCACATACATTACATTACTTTGTATTATACTCCAGAGCTGCACTCACTATTCTGCTGGTGCGTCTTGTTTCTTGTCTCAGTACGTGGGATCGTTTGCAGTTGAGGAGAGTGACTGGCGGAGGAGACTGTGGATGATAGAAGAGCAGATGCACGTTCTTAAGGTCAGTGACTTCCTTGTCCCCCATCACTTGGGGGTCTCTGATTTCCCCCCGCTGATGGTGTTGGGGAATATAAGGAGCCGCGTGTCTGATTTCGGGCTGCAGAGTTGAGCGGTCACCACAGGGGGGCAGCAGCGAGTGTCCGCAGTAGACGCTTTGATGTCATCATTATCTTGTTCTTCGAGGTCACATGATCCGCGGCATCAGCGCAAATTCTCCGGAGCAACCGCCGCCGAAACATCACTGTGCACAGCGGCAAGATGATGCTCTGCGTGTCTCGGCCCCTTGCTCTCGTAGTCGCGATGCTCTGCGTGTTTCGGCCCCTTGCTCTCGTAGTCGCGATGCTCTGCGTGTTTCGGCCCCTTGCTCTCGTAGTCGCAATGCTCTGTGTGTCTCGGCCCCTTGCTCTCGTAGTCGCAATGCTCTGCGTGTCTCGGCCCCTTGCTCTCGTAGTCGCGATGCTCTGCCTGTTTCCATCCCTTGCTCTCGTAGTCGCGATGCTCTGCGTGTCTCGGCTCTTTCCTCTCGTAGTCGCAATGCTCTGCCTGTCTCCATCCCTTGCTCTCGTAGTCGCGATGCTCTGCGTGTCTCGGCCCCTTGCTCTCGTAGTCGCGATGCTCTGCGTGTCTCGGCCCCTTGCTCTCGTAGTCGGGATGCTCTGCGTGTCTCGGCCCCTTGCTCTCGTAGTCGCGATGCTCTGCGTGTCTCGGCCCCTTGCTCTCGTAGTCGCGATGCTCTGCGTGTCTCGGCCCCTTGCTCTCGTAGTCGCGATGCTCTGCGTGTCTCGGCCCCTTGCTCTCGTAGTCGGGATGCTCTGCGTGTCTCGGCCCCTTGCTCTCGTAGTCGCGATGCTCTGCGTGTCTCGGCCCCTTGCTCTTGTAGTCGCAATGCTCTGCGTGTCTCGGCCCCTTGCTCTCGTAGTCGCGATGCTCTGCGTGTCTCGGCCCCTTGCTCTCCTAGTTGCGATGCTCTGCCTGTCTCCATCCCTTGCTCTCGTAGTCGCGATGCTCTGCGTGTCTCGGCCCCTTGCTCTCGTAGTCGCAATGCTCTGCGTGTCTCGGCCCCTTGCTCTCGTAGTCGCGATGCTCTGCGTGTCTCGGCCCCTTGCTCTCGTAGTCGCGATGCTCTGCGTGTCTCGGCCCCTTGCTCTCGTAGTCGCGATGCTCTGCGTGTCTCGGCCCCTTGCTCTCGTAGTCGCGATGCTCTGCGTGTCTCGGCCCCTTGCTCTCGTAGTCGCGATGCTCTGCGTGTCTCGGCCCCTTGCTCTCGTAGTCGCGATGCTCTGCGTGTCTCGGTCCTTTCCTCTCGTAGTTGCAATGCTCTGCGTGTCTCGGACCCTGGCTCTCCTAGTCGTGATGCTCTACCGGTCTCCACCCCTTGCTCTCGTAGTCGCGATGCTCTGCGTGTCTCGGTCCTTTCCTCTCGTAGTCGCGATGCTCTGCCTGTCTCCACCCCTTGCTCTCGTAGTCGCGATGCTCTGCGTGTCTCGGTCCTTTCCTCTCGTAGTCGCGATGCTCTGCGTGTCTCGGACCCTTGCTCTCCTAGTCGCGATGCTCTGCCTGTCTCCACCCCTTGCTCTCGTAGTCGCGATGCTCTGCGTGTCTCGGACCCTTGCTCTCCTAGTTGCGATGCTCTGCCTGTCTCCACCCCTTGCTCTCCTAGTCGCGATGCTCTGCGTGTCTCGGACCCTTGCTCTCCTAGTCGCGATGCTCTGCCTGTCTCCACCCCTTGCTTTCGTAGTCGCGATGCTCTGCATGTCTCGGCTCTTTCCTCTCCTAGTTGCGATGCTCTGCGTGTCTCGGTCCTTTCCTCTCGTAGTCGCAATGCTCTGCGTGTCTCCATCCCTTGCTCTCGTAGTCGCGATGCTCTGCATGTCTCGGCTCTTTCCTCTCGTAGTCTCAATGCTCTGCGTGTCTCCACCCCTTGCTCTCGTAGTCGCGATGCTCTGCATGTCTCCATCCCTTGCTCTCGTAGTCGCGATGCTCTGCGTGTCTCGGACCCTTGCTCTCCTAGTCGCGATGTTCTGCCTGTCTCCATCCCTTGCTCTCGTAGTCGCGATGCTCTGCGTGTCTCGGACACTTGCTCTCCTAGTCGCGATGCTCTGCCTGTCTCCACCCCTTGCTCTCGTAGTCGCGATGCTCTGCCTGTCTCCACCCCTTGCTCTCCTAGTCGCGATGCTCTGCCTGTCTCCACCCCTTGCTTTCGTAGTCGCGATGCTCTGCATGTCTCGGCTCTTTCCTCTCCTAGTTGCGATGCTCTGCCTGTCTCGGCCCCTTGCTCTCGTAGTCGCGATGCTCTGCATGTCTCGGCTCTTTCCTCTCGTAGTCGCAATGCTCTGCATGTCTCGGCTCTTTCCTCTCGTAGTCGCAATGCTCTGCGTGTCTCCATCCCTTGCTCTCGTAGTCGCAATGCTCTGCGTGTCTCGGCTCTTTCCTCTCCTAGTCGCGATGCTCTGCCTGTCTCCACCCCTTGCTTTCGTAGTCGCGATGCTCTGCATGTCTCGGCTCTTTCCTCTCCTAGTTGCGATGCTCTGCCTGTCTCGGCCCCTTGCTCTCGTAGTCGCGATGCTCTGCGTGTCTCGGCTCTTTCCTCTCGTAGTCGCAATGCTCTGCGTGTCTCCATCCCTTGCTCTCGTAGTCGCAATGCTCTGCGTGTCTCGGCTCTTTCCTCTCCTAGTCGCGATGCTCTACCTGTCTCCACCCCTTGCTCTCGTAGTCGCGATGCTCTGCGTGTCTCGGACACTTGCTCTCCTAGTCGCGATGCTCTGCCTGTCTCCACCCCTTGCTCTCGTAGTCGCGATGCTCTGCTGTGCTTTCCCCTCACAGGACTGCCCCCGGCGGAGAGCGGTGGTTCTGAAGTTCTGCCTCCGGGGTGTGCGGATGTACGGTGCAGACGGAGAGGTAATGGCCGTGGCTGTTGTTTGCGCGGTCCCGGCTTCGGCTCAGCTGATAACCCGCCAGGTGCCTGTATTTTCCTCCAGACACTGCTGATGGCGCACGCTCTGCGGAGGATCCGGTACACCACCTGCCGGCTGGACCACAGCCAGTTTGCCTTTGTGTCACGTAACCCAGGATGCCACGAGAGCCGCCTGTTCTGCCACCTGTTTGTAGGCAGTGAGGCCCGCGAGGTACGGTGTGTGTCCGCTCCTGGAGCTCCCCCGTAGAGGCGAATTCTCCATGCTGTGCCTTGTTGTTCCCTCTGTCAGGCTCAGGTGCTGAACCTGCTGCTGTGCCGCAGCTTCCAGCTCCACTACCTGCGCACACATCCCGAGGCCGCAGCATTCAGCCATGAGGAGGTCAGCAGCGGTGCGGTGGTGAGGGAGGCACTGGCCTGCGGAGAGGTGTCGCAGAACGTCAACGCCCTGGTGTCCTTCAGGAGACTAATGGTGACTGCACAGGTGAAACATGGCAGCAACCAAGCAAGAGCCAACCTCTGCCCTCAGTATTGTGCCGCCACACTGCTGCGCTGCCACGTGTGGCCCTGAGGGCGGCGCTGTCCTCTAATGCATGATTCTGACATCTCCTCAGAACCAAGATCCAAACACGGTGCAGAGAAGCTCCTCCCCATATTGCTCCCCCACCCTGGTCCGCAAGAAGGCGATCCGCAGCAAAGGCCTTCACTCGGGGACGTATGGCGGCCCAAAGCCTCGCGAGAGTGGAGCAGAAGGTAAGCACCACCATCCCCGGGCCGAGAGTGGAGCAGAAGGTAAGCACCACCATGCCCGGGCCACAAGAGTGGAGCAGAAGGTAAGCACCACCATCCCCGGGCTGCGAGAGTGGAGGAGAAGGTAAGCACCGCCATCCCCGGGCCGCGAGAGTGGAGCAGAAGGTAAGCACCACCATGCCCGGGCCGCGAGAGAGGACGATATCGGCAGCTGTGAGGCACACAGAGAATCCAAATCTGTTCCCCATCTTAGAGGTGGTCAGTGATGGTGATGAGCCCCCCGCAGTGATGGTGATGAGCCCCCCGCAGTGGTGGTGATGAGTCCCCCGCAGTGGTGGTGATGAGCCCCCCGCAGTGGTGGTGATGAGCCCCCCGCAGTGATGGTGATGAGTCCCCCGCAGTGGTGGTGATGAGCCCCCCGCAGTGGTGGTGATGAGCCCCCCGCAGTGGTGGTGATGAGCCCCCCGCAGTGGTGGGGTTTCCAGCCCCCCGCAGTGGTGGTGATGAGCCCCCTGCAGTGGTGGTGATGAGCCCCCCGCAGTGGTGGTGATGAGCCCCCCGCAGTGGTGGGGTTTCCAGCCCCCCGCAGTGGTGGTGATGAGCCCCCTGCAGTGGTGGTGATGAGCCCCCCGCAGTGGTGGGGTTTCCAGCCCCCCGCAGTGGTGGGGTCTCCAGCCCCCCGAGCCACCACATTAGTCTGTTTGCATCTCTCTTAGGCAGAGCCGGCTCCGAGGTGATGGAGCTGCCCGAGACGCTGGAGGTGCTGCTGGATGCGGTGTGGTTCTGCGCTGGAGTCCTCAGGTACCGGAGATGTTGGCAGGGGCTGCTGTCACACCCGGGCTATGCTAGTGAAGCAATACTTGGGGGCCCCGCTGGAGCAGTTGTATGGGGGCCCCTGAGGAACATTAAACATGGGTTGATTTTCTTTAGGGATAAAGCCATGGCCCTTCTGGCGGAGGACCGTATGGGGGCGTTCCTGCTGCTGCCGGACGTGGAGCGCGCGGGGCAGCTGACCCTGTACCTGCGCACACAATGTGGGCTGATTCCGTACAAGGTGCACTACACGCCGCAGCACAAGTATTATTTTGAGGTACCTGGCGCTGATTGTCTGCAGATCTCCATCCATGGGGCGGACGGTGACGTGAACGCTCGCACTCGTGAATGCTCGCACTCTCTCCTCAGCATCTCCCGCAGGATTTCTCCAGCCTCGCAGACCTGGTGGCCCATCACTCCGGCACAGACCGCAGCCTGTTCTTCCAGTTGGCGCAGGGTCGGGTGAATCCATGCTATGAAGCACAAGATGTGAAAAATGCTCAACACCACAGCACCATGGAGCCGAGCCCAGAAGAGCCTGCCAAGACCGAGGAGCAGCCCGACGTGGCCCCGGAGCCGGAACAGACCATATATCACATCTAACAGGGCCCACAGGAGTGGCAGAACTTACTGCCCCAACAAAGGGCGTCCTGACACCGGAGCCATAGGAAGGAGCATGGGACGTGACACTATCTGAAGGTGTAGGCTTCTAGACCAATGGGGGAAGCGGAGTGATAGGCGCCACTGCCAGGACAGCCACACAAGACATAGGACCTGCGGACAAGCCCTTTTAGAGGAGGGGTCTCTGCAGGCACACACGGGGTAGTGCAGATAACAATGGAGCTCCAGCCACCTAGGGTCGGATGAGGGATGGTTGCACTGCTAACGTCAGCCATACATGTCAGATAACCACTGACCCGCACCCATCGCCCCATGCTCTACTGACACCTGAGACATAGTGAGAGGAGACGTGCTGCCCCTATGTATATAGAAGCCATAGTCACTCCACTAATCTCCATCACTCCTGTTCTCAAGGACATGTGACCACTGCAGCCAATCACTGACTGTGACAGCATCTACCATGAAATTTAGTCATTAACCGTGCAGGAGCGACTACTCTCCAGTCCCACAGTACATGGAGCCATCACAGGTACCGGGGGCGGAGGAGAGAAAGCAGCGTGTCGTGTAGATCAGTCCTTGGGGGCGGAGGAGAGAAAGCAGCGTGTCGTGTAGATCCGTCCTCGGGGGCGGAGGAGAGAAAGCAGCGTGTCGTGTAGATCAGTCCTTGGGGGCGGAGGAGAGAAGGCAGCGTGTTGTGTCCATCCGTCCTCGGGGGCGGAGGAGAGAAAGCAGCGTGTCGTGTCCATCCGTCCTCGGGGGCGGAGGAGAGAAGGCAGCATGTCGTGTAGATCAGTCCTCGGGGGCGGAGGAGAGAAGGCAGCATGTCGTGTAGATCAGTCCTCGGGGGCGGAGGAGAGAAGGCAGCGTGTCGTGTCCATCCGTCCTCGGGGGCGGAGGAGAGAAGGCAGCATGTCATGTAGATCCGTCCTCGGGGGCGGAGGAGAGAAGGCAGCATGTGTGTCCTTCCGTCCTCGGGGGCGAAGGAGAGAAGGCAGCGTGTCGTGTAGATCAGTCCTCGGGGGCGGAGGAGAGAAGGCAGCGTATCGTGTCCATCCGTCCTCGGGGGCGGAGGAGAGAAGGCAGCGTGTCGTGTCCATCCGTCCTCGGGGGCGGAGGAGAGAAAGCAGCGTGTCGTGTAGATCAGTCCTCGGGGGCGGATGAGAGAAGGCAGCATGTCGTGTAGATCCATCCTCAGGGGCGGAGGAGAAAAGGCAGCGTGTTGTGTCCATCCGTCCTCGGGGGCGGAGAGCAGGCAGTGTGTCGTGTCCATTTTCGGCGGCGGAGGAGAGAAGGCAGCGTGTCGTGTCCATCCGTCCTCTGAGGCAGAGGAGAGAAGGCAGCGTGTCGTGTCCATCCGTCCTCGGGGGCGGAGGAGAGAAGGCAGCATGTCGTGTAGATTCATCCTCAGGGGCGGAGGAGAGAAGGCAGCGTGTCATGTAGATCCGTCCTCCGGGTGGAGGAGAGCAGGCAGCGTGTCGTGTCCATCCGTCCTCGGGGGCGGAGAGCAGGCAGCGTGTCGTGTCCGTTTTCGGCGGCGGAGGAGAGCAGGCAGTGTGTCGTGTCCATCCGTCCTCTGAGGCGGAGGAGAGAAGGCAGCATGTTGTGTCCATCTGTCCTCGGGGGCGGAGGAGAGAAAGCAGCGTGTCGTGTAGATCAGTCCTCGGGGGCGGAGGAGAGAAGGCAGCATGTCGTGTAGATCCATCCTCAGGGGCGGAGGAGAGAAGGCAGCGTGTTGTGTCCATCCGTCCTCGGGGGCGGAGGAGAGAAAGCAGCGTGTCGTGTAGATCAGTCCTCGGGGGCGGAGGAGAGCAGGCAGTGTGTCGTGTCCATCCGTCCTCTGATGCAGAGGAGAGAAGGCAGCGTGTCGTGTCCATCCGTCCTCGGGGGCGGAGGAGAGAAGGCAGCGTGTCATATCCATCCATCCTTGGGGGCGGAGGAGAGAAGGCAGCGTGTCGTGTCCATCCGTCCTCGGGGGCGGAGGAGAGAAGGCAGCATGTCGTGTAGATCCATCCTCAGGGGCGGAGGAGAGAAGGCAGCGTGTCATGTAGATCCGTCCTCCGGGTGGAGGAGAGCAGGCAGCGTGTCGTGTCCATCCGTCCTCGGGGGCGGAGAGCAGGCAGCGTGTTGTGTCCGTTTTCGGCGGCGGAGGAGAGCAGGCTGTGTGTCGTGTCCATCCGTCCTTTGAGGCGGAGGAGAGAAGGCAGCGTGTCGTGTCCATCCGTCCTCGGGGGCGGAGGAGAGAAGGCAGCATGTCGTGTAGATCCATCCTCAGGGGCGGAGGAGAGAAGGCAGCGTGTCATGTAGATCCGTCCTCGGGGGCGGAGGAGAAAAGGCAGAGTGTTGTGTCCATCCGTCCTCGGGGGCGGAGGAGAGGAGGCAGCGTGTTGTGTCCATCCGTCCTCGGGGGCGGAGGAGAGAAGGCAGCGTGTTGTGTCCATCCGTCCTCGGGGGCGGAGGAGAGAAAGCAGAGTGCCGTGTAGATCAGTCCTCGGGGGAGGAGGAGAGAAAGCAGCGTGTTGTGTCCATCCGTCCTCGGGGGCGGAGGAGAGAAAGCAGAGTGCCGTGTAGATCAGTCCTCGGGGGTGGAGGAGAGAAAGCAGCGTGTTGTGTCCATCCGTCCTCGGGGGCGGAGGAGAGAAAGCAGAGTGTCGTGTAGATCAGTCCTCGGGGGAGGAGGAGAGAAAGCAGCGTGTTGTGTCCATCCGTCCTCGAGGGCGGAGAGCAGGCAGCGTGTCGTGTCCGTTTTCGGCGGTGAAGCAGAGCAGGCAGTGTGTCGTGTCCATCCGTCCTCTGAGGCGGAGGAGAGAAGGCAGCGTGTCGTGACCATCCGTCCTCGGGGGCGGAGGAGAGAAGGCAGCGTGTCATATCCATCCATGCTCGGGGGCGGAGGAGAGAAAGCAGCGTGTCATATCCATATCCATCCATCCTCGGGGGTGGAGGAGAGCAGGCAGCGTGTCGTGTCCATCCTCAGGGGCAGGATATGGAGGATAGAGACGGCGCCTTGTGGGCAGCGAGGCCTTCATGTCAGGTTTCCGTTGTTGAGACACGGGGCTCAGTGGGTGCTCTCGTCCACTAAAGCCCGCCGCCTTTAGAAAGACAGCGTGACTCAGGGCTCATCCCAACTGAACGCAAGCCTCCTTAACCGTGGGCGGAACACTACTCAGACAACACAGGGTGAGGGAACCACAATAATTAGACTTTATTGGATCCCCAAACAATTAACGGCACATAACACATAACCAGCAACACACACAAATGTAACAGGCAACAGAGTCTCACCCTTCCGCTGGCTCACCAGCGATTAGACTGTCCGTGCTTCCAGGGCTACTTACTTCAATCCAGCAGCACCCCGCTTTCGGCGGGCACCCACCGAGAATGGAATAATGCCAGATTTAGGAAGCTGTGTGAGGTCTGCAAAGTCTGTAGCCAGGTGACTGAACTGTCCCAACCTGAGGGTCCTCCTTAAGTAGTCTCTGGTATGATGATGTGATATGATCCTGGCAGCCAGAGTCGAAATCCCTAGACTGTGGATATGGTCTCCAATCGGAATCAAAGTCCCTAGATTGAAGCCATGTAGCCAAGTGACCCTCTAGTCGGAGCCAAAGTCCCTAGACCGAGTCCACAGGGCATCCTGGTTCTGATCCCCTAGCCAGCTCCTAAGAGCTTAGACTGGATCATGCAGCATCCATCAACAACTGGTGATTTAAGGAAGTCCCTTTTTATAGCCATAGCCTTTCCTTTGGATATACAGTGCCCTTATCGGATTGGTTGTACAAGGTTGCTTCTCTTATTGGATGAATTTCAAGCTGCATGGATAATGTTCATTTAAATGATGTGCATAGAAAGACTGAGGCTATCTACATGAAGTCTGCAAGTCACAGACTAGACAATGGCTACTAAGGTAATTTACATTAGATTAGCAATACATAACTACATTACAATGATTGCTCAGAGGGGCCTGGCAGAAACAATAGTTTAGCAAACATGAGGTAGCACACAGAAGAACAATACGTCTGTCTAATGTATGAAATTTAACCCACGACACACATTGAAAAAGTCTGTGTTGTCACATCCGTCATTGCAGCCACCCCGTTTAATGTATGCAGCACCTTCTGGTTTCATTTATTGCAGTTAATAAATATCATTTTAAGCGGCGTCATCTCCTTTTCTGCACTTTATCCCTTTGATATCAGGCAGCAGAAAGGTTGTAGATCCATTTAGGTTCACAACAACGTTCTCTGTCTCACCTCATCGGCTGAACACAAGTCTATCAGTGTCATCTACATTATGTAGAAGACACTAGTCCACAAATCCCTACAAATGCGTTTGTGCTGGAACCACAAATCTCATGTAGACATGGCTGACATGACGCAGGGCTTCTTCTGTCTGGACAATCCATCTGCATTTTGTGGTTGGCTCCATCTTGTACATTGTATGGTGGAGTTGTAGGGTTGAAGGACCAAGCTCAATTTCACATCCTCTTTCACGTAAACTGTTTCCTGCACCCACAAATCGGCATTGTAGATCTCCCACATCATTTCCTAGGAGAATATCTGCAGCCGCTCATCACCCCAACCACACATTGCTTGACCCCAAAGCCAAAGTCCAGATCTAACAGTTGCTTTTGGGATATTCCTCCTTTGTCCTCCAGCCAATTCAATAACAATCCCTGGTCCATGATGTATCGCCTCTGGCCGAACCACCCGGGGATCAGCTATTGTGAGACATGCCCCAGAGTCACAACATCCAATGACTCTCCGTCCATCCAGCGCAACCTCCTGTAAGTGCTTACTCTGATGGTAAGAACTTGTGGCCGTGTCCCGTACCCCATAAACCCCTAGTGGTCGACCATGGGTGTCTGACTCATTAGGTAAGTCAGCTTGAAGGGTTGAGAACTCTACCCCCATTGTATTTGGCGGGTGGCTTTGATGCAGGGTCATTCCTCACTCGAGCAGCAGGGCAGTTGCGCAGATGGCCAAGCTGACCACATTGATGACATCTGCGCTGAGTCGCACTCCTTCCAATTTGCATTCTGGGGCAGGAAGTAAGAGAACCCGGGGACTATTGAGGTGCAAGTGCCAGAGGTGGTGGTTGTCTTGGAGAACGACTGCACTGTATTGCTGGGCATGTGGCCTGCAGGTGGCCAGGCTGCCCACAACCATGACATCTGAACTCTACTGCTTTCCATCCTTGTCACAATCCAGATAATATGGTAGGAACAACTGGAGGCACATTCACATGGGTATCAACATGAGATAATGACCTAGGGGGGTGGGGAACACCGAGGACTGAAGGATAAGTGACCTCCAGTGTTGGGGTGCTGGTAGTCCTCTCTCCATCCACCAACATACTCTTCCACTGAGGCTTTATAGTGAGCACCTCATCAGCTGGAGCGGCAGCTTGTTCCATGTCGCTGGTTTCCGCTCATTCTCTGATCTCGGGAGGGAGGTGGGTTTGATAAGGAACTGCTCATTTAGAATGACCTGTAGGACCATACTGTTCCAGGATGGTTTCTTTAATTTCCTCATACTTGCAACTCCACCCAGGCTCCATAGCTCGATCGATACGCCTCTGCAGCTCCACCGAGGGCCCATAGCTCGATACGTCTCCGCAGCTCCACCGAAGGCCTATAGCTCGATGTGCCTCAGCAGCTCCACCGAGGATCCATAGCTCGATACGTCTCTGCAGCTCCACCGAGGGTCCATAGCTCGATATGCCTCTGCAGCTCCACCGAGGCCCATAGCTCGATACGTCTCTGCAGCTCCACCGAGGGTCCATAGCTCGATATGCCTCTGCAGCTCCACCGAGGGTCCATAGCTCGATGTGCCTCTGCAGCTCCACCGAGGGTCCATAGCTCGATGTGCCTCAGCAGCTCCACCGAGGGTCCATAGCTCGATACGTCTCTGCAGCTCCACCGAGGGTCCATAGCTCGATATGCCTCTGCAGCTCCACCGAGGGTCCATAGCTCGATGTGCCTCTGCAGCTCCACCGAGGGTCCATAGCTCGATGTGCCACAGCAGCTCCACCGAGGATCCATAGCTCGATACGTCTCTGCAGCTCCACCGAGGGTCCATAGCTCGATACGCCTCTGCAGCTCCACCGAAGGCCCATAGCTCGATACGTCTCTGCAGCTCCACCGAAGGCCTATAGCTCGATGTGCCTCAGCAGCTCCACCGAGGGTCCATAGCTCGATACGCCTCTGCAGCTCCACCGAAGGCCCATAGCTCGATACGTCTCTGCAGCTCCACCGAAGGCCTATAGCTCGATGTGCCTCAGCAGCTCCACCGAGGCTCCATAGCTCGATGCGCCTCTGCAGCTTCACCCAGGCTCCATAGCTCGATACGCCTCTGCAGCTTCACCCAGGCTCCATAGCTCGATACGCCTCTGCAGCTCCACCCAGGCTCCATAGCTCGATACGCCTCTGCAGCTCCACCCAGGCGCAATAGCTCGATACGCCTCTGCAGCTCCACCGAGGGCCCATAGCTCGATATGCCTCTGCAGCTCCACCGAGGGCCCATAGCTCGATACGCCTCTGCAGCTCCACCGAGGGCCCATAGCTCGGTGTCCATGGAGGCCTTATTACATTACAGTCCACAAAAACAGACAGGGGGTGACACTCTGTTACTTCCCTCACTAATGGCTGAAGGAGGCACCACATCTGGAATGGTCTGGTACAAGGTGAGCGATAGGTGCAGGGACCAGGGGCTGACACACGACCAGTGTATACAGAGGGTGGGGGACGGACGGCTCCTGCACCATGCACTCCACCATTGTGTCAGCCACTGAGAAGTACCAGGCAAGAGGTGGCCAGGGATCGGTATCAGCGGTTCTTAATTTTGCTGATGAACACTGGAGACAACTCATTTATCAGCAAATGCCCCCATATTGCCACCACATATAGTGCCGCCCCATGTGGGGAGACACCAGCGTATTCTCCGTATGACAAAGCGGTGGGGACCTCACAATGGCGCCATCAGACAGCAGGGGCCGGGCTATGTGGCCCCCGCCTGTGGAACCCAGGGGACCCCGCACCGTTTCTTCTATGGTGTAAAACAACTTAAATGTTGAGAATTCTCGATCTCATCGATGAACAGGAAAAAAAATGGAAGATTAGCTGAAGAAGCCGCGAGAAAGAGGGGACGACAAATCATCAAGTGGTATAAATGATAGAACTGTACGACAGCCCCCGCCGACTGGGGAACAAGGAGGATAGCGGGGATCATGGGGAAGACGAGGGTCCTGAGGAAGGCGGGGGGCCCAGAGGAAGGCGAGGGTCCTGGGGAAGGCGGGGGCCTGGAGGATGGCGAGGGTCATGGGGAAGGCGGGGGGCCCAGAGGATGGTGAGGGTCCTGGGGAAGGCGGGGGCCCAGAGGATGGCGAGGGCCCAGAGGAAGGCGAGGGTCCTGGGGAAGGCGGGTGGCCCAGAGGATGGTGAGGGTCCTGGGGAAGGCGGGGGGCCCAGAGGATGGCGAGGGTCCTGGGGAAGGCGAGGGTCCTGGGGAAGGCGGGGGGCCCGGAGGATGGCGAGGGTCATGGGGAAGGCGAGGGTCATAGGGAAGGCGGGGGGCCTGGAGGATGGCAAGGGTCATGGGGAAGGCAGGGGGCCCGGAGAAAGGAGAGGGTCCTGGGGAAGGCGGGGGCCTGGAGGATGGCGAGGGTCATGGGGAAGGCGGGGGGCCCAGAGAAAGGAGAGGGTCCTGGGGAAGGCGGGGGCCTGGAGGATGGCGAGGGTCATGGGGAAGGCGGGGGGCCCGGAGGAAGGCGAGGGTCCTGGGAAAGGCGAGGGTCATAGGGAAGGCGGGGGGCCTGGAGGATGGCAAGGGTCATGGGGAAGGCAGGGGGCCCAGAGAAAGGCAAGGGTCCTGGGGAAGGCGAGGGTCCTGGGGAAGGCGAGGGTCCTGGGGAAGGCGGGGGGCCCAGAGGAAGGAGAGGGTCCTGGGGAAGGCGGGGAGCCCAGAGGAAGGAGAGGGTCCTGGGGAAGGCGGGGGCCCGGAGGATGGCGAGGGTCATGGGGAAGGCGGGGGGCCCGGAGGATGGCGAGGGTCCTGGGGAAGGCGGGGGGCCCAGAGGAAGGAGAGGATCCTGGGGAAGGCGGGGGCCAAGAGGAAAGCGAGGGTCCTGGGGAAGGAGAGGGTCCTGGGGAAGGCGAGGGGCCCAGAGGAAGGCGAGGGTCCTGGAGAAGGCGGGGGGCCCAGAGGAAGGCGAGGGGTCCTGGGGAAAACGGGGGGCCCAGAGAAAGGCGAGGGTCCTGGGGAAGGCGGGGGGCCTGGAGGATGGCGAGGGTCCTGGGGAAGGCGGGGGGCCCAGAGAAAGGCAAGGGTCCTGGGGAAGGCGAGGGTCCTGGGGAAGGCGAGGGTCCTGGGGAAGGCGAGGGGCCCAGAGAAAGGCGAGGGTCCTGGGGAAGGCGAGGGTCATGGGGAAGGCGGGGAGCCCAGAGGAAGGCAAGGGTCCTGGGGAAGGCGAGGGTCCTGGGGAAGGCGAGGGTGATGGGGAAGGCGGGGGGCCCAGAGGAAGGCGAGGGTCCTGGGGAAGGCGAGGGTCATGGGGAAGGCGGGGAGCCCAGAGGAAGGCAAGGGTCCTGGGGAAGGCGAGGGTCCTGGGGAAGGCGAGGGTGATGGGGAAGGCGGGGGGCCCAGAGGAAGGCGAGGGTCATAGGGAAGGCGGGGGGCCTGGAGGATGGCAAGGGTCATGGGGAAGGCAGGGGGCCCAGAGAAAGGCGAGGGTCCTGGGGAAGGCGAGGGTCATGGGGAAGGCGGGGAGCCCAGAGGAAGGCAAGGGTCCTGGGGAAGGCGAGGGTCCTGGGGAAGGCGAGGGTGATGGGGAAGGCGGGGGGCCCAGAGGAAGGCGAGGGTCATAGGGAAGGCGGGGGGCCTGGAGGATGGCAAGGGTCATGGGGAAGGCAGGGGGCCCAGAGAAAGGCAAGGGTCCTGGGGAAGGCGAGGGTCCTGGGGAAGGCGAGGGTCCTGGGAAGGCGGGGGGCCCAGAGGAAGGAGAGGGTCGTGGGGAAGGCGGGGAGCCCAGAGGAAGGCGAGGGTCCTGGGGAAGGCGGGGGGCCCAGAGGAAGGAGAGGGTCCTGGGGAAGGCGGGGGCCCGGAGGATGGCGAGGGTCATGGGGAAGGCGGGGGCCCGGAGGATGGCGAGGGTCCTGGGGAAGGCGGGGGGGCCAAGAGGAAAGCGAGGGGTCCTGGGGAAGGAGAGGGTCCTGGGGAAGGCGAGGGGCCCAGAGGAAGGCGAGGGTCCTGGAGAAGGCGGGGGGCCCAGAGGAAGGCGAGGGTCCTGGGGAAAACGGGGGGCCCAGAGAAAGGCGAGGGTCCTGGGGAAGGCGGGGGGCCCAGAGAAAGGCAAGGGTCCTGGGGAAGGCGAGGGTCATGGGGAAGGCGGGGAGCCCAGAGGAAGGCAAGGGTCCTGGGGAAGGCGAGGGTCCTGGGGAAGGCGGGGGGCCCAGAGAAAGGCGAGGGTCCTGGGGAAGGCGAGGGTCATGGGGAAGGCGGGGAGCCCAGAGGAAGGCAAGGGTCCTGGGGAAGGCGAGGGTGATGGGGAAGGCGAGGGTGATGGGGAAGGCGGGGGGCCCAGAGGAAGGCGAGGGTCCTGGGGAAGGCGAGGGTCCTGGGGAAGGCGAGGGTGATGGGGAAGGCGGGGGGCCCAGAGGAAGGCGAGGGTCCTGGGGAAGGCGAGGGTCATGGGGAAGGCGAGGGTCCTGGGGAAGGCGGGGGGCCCAGAGGAAGGCGAGGGTCCTGGGGAAGGCGAGGGTGATGGGGAAGGCGAGGGTCATGGGGAAGGCGGGGAGCCCAGAGGAAGGCGAGGGTCCTGAGGAAGGCGAGGGTCCTGGGGAAGGCGAGGGTCCTGGGGAAGGCGAGGGTGATGGGGAAGGCGAGGGTGATGGGGAAGGCGGGGGGCCCAGAGGAAGGCGAGGGTCCTGAGGAAGGCGAGGGTCCTGGGGAAGGCGAGGGTGATGGGGAAGGCGAGGGTGATGGGGAAGGCGGGGGGCCCAGAGGAAGGCGAGGGTCCTGGGGAAGGCGAGGGTCCTGGGGAAGGCGAGGGTCCTGGGGAAGGCGGGGGGCCCAGAGGAAGGCGAGGGTCTTGGGGAAAGTGAGGGTCCTGGGGATGGCAGGAGGGAGGGGGCGCTTTCCGGGGATGGCAGAGGTCCGGCGGGGGTCTCCATCTACAGGGTTATGACACAGATGGAATCCGGGTAAGCTCTGTGCTGAAGGGGCTTCACGTCCGCGCCCCCAGAAACCATCACCCGGGGCTGGGGGAGGGGCAGAGCCCCAGTCACGTGCTCTAGCAGCCGCACCGCGGGGCCGCCGGGAGATGTAGTCCTGCTGCCCTGCATCTGGCCTGACGAGAGCGCGTCACAGGGCAGGCCCCGCCCCTCCCCGAGTGACGTCATGCAGCGGCGGTGCCGGTTGCTAGGTGACGGGAACGCTGTGGAGGGGGTTTCTGAGGATCCGGGGGCCACATTGATAACCGGGAGCACGGGACAGCCAGCGGCGGGGGAGAAAGACAGCGAGGACACCGACGAGGAGACCGAGAGAGGGGGGATAGAGGGGGAGAGACTGAGGGGGAGACAGGGGGAGATAGAGACCACCAGAGTAACGGAGATCACCGGGGAGAGACAGAGACCGCCAGGGAGAGAGACAGAGACCGCCGGGGAGAGAGACAGAGACCGCCGGGGAGAGAGACAGAGACCGCCGGGGAGAGAGACAGAGACCGCCGGGGAGAGAGACAGAGACCGCCGGGGAGAGAGACAGAGACCGCCGGGGAGAGAGACAGAGACCGCCGGGGAGAGAGACAGAGACCGCCGGGGAGAGAGACAGAGACCGCCGGGGAGAGAGACAGAGACCGCCGGGGAGAGAGACAGAGACCGCCGGGGAGAGAGACAGAGACCGCCGGGGAGAGAGACAGAGACCGCCGGGGAGAGAGACAGAGACCGCCGGGGAGAGAGACAGAGACCGCCGGGGAGAGAGACAGAGACCGCCGGGGAGAGAGACAGAGACCGCCGGGGAGAGAGACAGAGACCGCCGGGGAGAGAGACAGAGACCGCCGGGGAGAGAGACAGAGACCGCCGGGGAGAGAGACAGAGACCGCCGGGGAGAGAGACAGAGACCGCCGGAGAGAAATAGAAACCACCGGGGAGAGACAGGGACCGCCGGGGAGAGACAGAGACCGCTGGGGAGAAAGACAGAGACCGCCGGGGAGAGACAGAGACCGCTGGGGAGAAAGAGACCACTGGGGAGAAATAAAGACTGCCAGAGAGAAATAGAGACCGCCGAGGAGAGATAGAAACCGCTGGGGCGAAATAGAGACCGCCAGGGAGAGATATAGACTGCCAGGGAGAAAAAGAGACCGTCGGGGAGAGGTAGAGACTGCCGGGGAGAAATACTGTAGAGACCGTGGGGGAGAAATAGAAACCGCCGGGGAGAGACAGAGACTGCCGGGGAGAGACAGAGACCGTCGGGGAGAAATAGAGACCGTCGGGGAGAGACAGAGACTGCCGGGGAGAAATAGAGACCGCCAGGGAGAAATAGAGACCATCTGAGACTGTCAGGGAGAAATAGAGACCGCCGGGGAGAGATAGAGACCGCCGGGGAGAAATAGAGACCGCCAGGGAGAAATAGAGACCGCCTGAGACTGTCAGGGAGAAATAGAGACCGCCGGGGAGAGATAGAGACCGCCGGGGAGAAATAGAGACCGCAAGGGAGAAATAGAGACTGCCAGGGAGAAATAGAGACCGCCAGGGAGAGATAGAGACCGCCTGAGACTGTCAGGGAGAAATAGAGACCGCCGGGGAGAGATAGAGACTGTCAGGGAGAAATAGAGACCGCCGGGGAGAGATAGAGACTGTCAGGGAGAAATAGAGACCGCCGGGGAGAGATAGAGACTGTCAGGGAGAGACAGAGACCGCCCTTTTCGGGGCCTGCGAGCTGCGGCTGTTATTCGGGGGGGCTCCTGGACATGGAGGGGCTGCACAGCAGCCGCTGGGGGCCGGGGTCAGAGCGCACTGACAGTCTTCTGGCAGAACAGCGCCCCCTGCAGGGATCATGGCGTCAGAGTGTGTGAAGGTGGTGGTCCGCTGCCGCCCCATGAACAACAGGGAGCGAGAGCTGAAGTGCCAAGCGGTGGTCTCCATGGACAGCAGCCGGGGCCAGTGCTTCATCAGGAGGCCTGAGGGGGCGGAGGAGACCCCCAAACAGTTCACCTTTGATGGGGCGTATTACGTGGAGCACTGCACCGAGCAGATCTACAATGAGATCGCCTTCCCACTGGTGGAGGTAAGAGGGGCGAGACCCCGCGCATGTGGGGGACAAGGCTCAACACAGGGGGCGCTCTGCTGTCTGTGCTCTGCAGCCTCTGTCACCACTGGACCGAGGAGCTTACACTCAGCGCTCCCCCGTCAGTGTGGTGACAGCAGTGTGCCCCTCTGTACATCACAGACGTGAGTACACCCCGCACTGTACATATTTTATAATACAGATCTAACCCTGTGATACAGTGTGCAGTGTCAGTGCGCAGCTTGTATACAATGTGCAGTGTCAGTGCGCAGCTTGTATACAATGTGCAGTGTCAGTGCGCAGCTTGTATACAATGTACAGTGTCAGTGCGCATCAGCACAGTGGGCACGGGATTTCTCATGCACTGTGCTTGTACTGTACATCGCAGCTGAAGCATGCTGTGTCCAAAACGCTGTGAAAACTGATGGTGGGCACGTGCCCTTACGTTGCTCTACATGACCATGCAGAGACCGACATCACATCCCATCAGAGGGGCACGCTTACTGGAAGCACAGCTCACTACAGGAGGTGACCTCAGCGTGCGCTCCAGGATGTCCGTGTGCTCCACAGTATATTGCTCCAGGGGTGCATGTGACACTTGTGTGGGGGTTGAACTGTTCTTAATTAGGCCAGATGTATGTGTTCTATTGTTAACCATTGTCTCTTCCCAGACTGATTGGAGCCCTATTGTCTATAAATATGTATTGCCTCAGCCCCCTGACTGCAGAGTTCAGAGGAAAATGATGCAGTCGGATTGAACGAGCGACCAATGAGAGAGCAGCCGTCTCCATCTATACCCTGAACTGAGAACTATAAAAGGGTCTTGCTCCTGTCATCAGAAAGAAGGATTCTTCATCATCTCAGCCGAGGAGCTTCAGTGCAGACTGAGGAAACACAGAACTGCTTCACTTTGGATATTCTGCAGGATTTCAGCTTAGGATCCACAGTTCCAGCTGAAGGTTCACAGCACGGCTTCCTAAAACTGAGCAATCGTGGGAGAAGCGCCTTGGTGAGAGGTAAAGAAGAACCCCAAGATCCACTGCGGCCGAGCTCCAGAGACGCAGTAGGGGGATGGGAGAAAAACCACAAAGTCACCTGTCACTGCAGCCTCCACCAGTCGGGCCTTTATGGCAGAGCGGCCGACGGAAGCCTCTCCTCAGTGCAAGACATATGAAAGCCACATAGAGTTTGCAAAAAATACACATAAAGGATCCCAGACTATGAGAAATAAGACTCCCTGGTCTGATGAGACGAAGATAGAACTTTCTGGTGATAATTCTAAGCGGTTATGTGTGGAAAAAAAACAGGCACTGCTCATCAGCTGCCCAATACCATCCCCACAGTGAAGCATGGTGGTGGCAGCATCATTCTATGGGGGCAGGGATAAGGACAACTGGTTACAATTGAAGGAAAGATGAATGCGGCCAAGTACAGAGATATCCTGGAAGAAAACCTCTTCCAGACGCTCTGGACCTCAGACTTGGCCGAAGGTTCACCTTCCAACAAGACAATGACCCTAAGCACACAGCTAAAATAACAAAGGAGCGGCTCACAACAACTCTGTGACCATTCCTGACCGGCCCTGCCAGAGCCCTGACCTAAACCCAATGGAGCATCTCTGAGAGACCTGAAAACGGCGTCCACCAACGTTCACCATCCAACCAGACGGAACTGGAGAGGATCTGCAAGAAGAATGGCCGAGGATCCCCAAATCCAGGATCCCAAGAAGACTCATGGCTGTACTAGCTCAAAAGGGAGGTGCCTCTACCCAATACTGAGCAAAGGGGCTGAATACTTATAACCATGGATATACTGAGCAAAGGGAATGAATACTTATAACCATGGGATATACTGAGCAAAGGGGCTGAATACTTATGGCCATGGGATATACTGAGCAAAGGGACTGAATACTTATAACCATGGGATATACTGAGCAAAGGGGCTGAATACTTATGGCCATGGGATATACTGGAGCAAAGGACTGAATACTTATAACCATGGGATATACTGAGCAAAGGGACTGAATACTTATGACCATGTGTTATACTGAGCAAAGGGGCTGAATACTTATGACCATGTGTTATACTGAGCAAAGGTGCGGAATACTTATAACCATGGGATATACTGAGCAAAGGGCTGAATACTTATAACCATGGGATATACTGAGGCAAAGGGGCTGAATACTTATCCCCATGGGATATACTGAGCAAAGGGGCTGAATACTTAACTTCTACATTTCTGTTTTTTTTTCTGACAAGATGTGGGGCAGAGTGCACATTAGCGAGAATTTACCAAAGGCTGCAATGAAACAGTGAAAAATGTAAAGGGATGTGAATACTTTCCGCACCCACTGTATAGGGGGGTCAGTAGTGTATAATGTACAGTATATATAGGGGGTCAGTAGTTTGTAATGTACAGTGTACAGTGTGTACACCACCATTACCTTGAGAACGGTGCAGCTATAGGCATAGAAGTGGTGTCTAGGTATAGTAAGTAGCCATGCGCTACGCAATGAAACCACTTATAGCGCCATCCTGGTGGAAAACAACGGAGTTAGCATTTTTATCTCGAAAACAGAACGAGATAAAGAAAAAAGTGAATTACAAAGTTGTAGGAAATCATCAATTCAATACGAATCGCACCTTGCACAGAAATGCTGTGATTAGAAGGTGTAAACCTGGGATTACCCTATTATGCAAATAAGTGTGCAACGTCATACCTGACGAAATACTGTTAGCCTGCTAATAGTACATACTGTACAGTAAATGGGATTGTTCAAAGGGTTGCCAACAGACCTCTGTCACGCTGTTCCCCTCCAGCGCCACTCATCCGTGGATGCAAGGTGTGGACTCCTATTGAATTGATGAGGCCTACAACTTTGTAATTCCTTTTTTTCTCTCTCCTACCGTTTTCGAGATTAAAATGCTAACTCTGTTGTTTTCCACCAGGTGGCGCTATAAGAGGTTTCATTGCAAGGAGTACAGTGCAAATAAGTTAATAAAGGGTAACTGGCACAAAAAGGATTAGCAGCAGACAAGCCGGCAGATAAAACAATTGTACATAAACCAATATATGTTACATACATATAAAAAATGGTCAGCCATAGGCTGGGTCAATGTTATTACATACAGAAGGGCATCCAGCACAAACTGGGATGATATAAGTTTAGACAATTGTTAAGATAAAAACCAGCACTAAATAAATACTGCAGTGCATATATGCACTCTGAGGTAGCAGGGATACATTCAGTGCATACAATAAGACCCAAATGTCACTTAGTAGAAAGCTGCAGGTGCTGGTAGAAACGAACTCTGCAAAAACAGTGAATGGTAAAACAAAAGTCAGGGCTTAACAATCAAAGATGGACAAATGTAAAGTGCTCAATGGATGCACATAAACAATCAGGTGTAGATGTAAGACATAAACATTGGATTAAACCCAGCCAATAGAGTAAACATACCCATAGAAAGTACAAAGCCGGCCTAATAGCAGCAGAGCGGACCCCCCAGTGAGAGCGTCCCCCCCCCCCCCCCCCCCCCCCCCCCCCCCCCCCCCCGACGTATATTTCACAATCTCTGTAATCGGATTATTTCATCAGGGGGAGGGGACTCTCACTGGGGGGTCCGCTCTGCTGCTATCAGGCCGGCTTTGTACTTTCTATGGGTATGTTTACTCTATTGAGTTTGCTTTCTACCAGCACCTGCAGCTTTCTACTAAGTGACATTTGGGTCTTATTGTATGTACTGAATGTATTCCTGCTACCTCAGAGTGCATATATGCACTGCAGTATTTATTAGTGCTGGTTTTTATCTTAAAATTGTCTAAACTTTTATATCATGCCCAATTTGTGCTGGATGCCCTTCTGTATGTATTAACATTGACCCAGCCTATGACTGACCGTTTTTTATATGTATGTAACATATATTGGTTTATGTACAATTGTTTTATTCTGCCGGCTTGTCTGCTGCTAATCCTTTTTGTGCCAGTTACCCTTTATTAAACTATTTGCACTGTACTCCTTGTCCTCCAATTTTTATCTGATGTCTTGAGTGTGCTTCAACAGGTGCATGCTTAGGTTTTTCTGTTGTTTTCTTCTGCATCTTTGGTCTTCATTAGTGATGAGCGAGCATGCTTGTAACTACTCGGTACTCGCACGAGTATCGCTGATACTCGGGCCTGCTCGGCGTGGACCGAGTAATCTCGTGATACTCGTGCTGTACTCGTGGTCTTCATCCCTGCATGTTGGCGCTCTTTTGAGAGCCAGCCCTCATGCAGGGATTGGCTGGCAGACCCACTGCAATGCCACAGCCCTGTTAGTTGTGGAATTGCAGTGATTGGCCGGCCTGCACAGCGTGACCGAGCCTTTATACCGGCGGGCGCGCTGTGCTCTGCTCACAGCTATCCAGACAGTCAGTGCAGGGAGAGTGTCGCTGATTCAGGGAAAGCTTTGCGGCCCTTTATAGCTATTTCCGTAGCAGGGCTGCAAACAGTGTGACCAAAAGTCCTTCTCAGGACTATTCTAGTTGTATACAGGCAGGCAGGGTATAGCCAGGTCGGAGTACAGTAGCAGAGTCCTTCTCAGGACTATTGGTTGCTATATACAGGCAGGGCAGGCAGGGTATAGCCAGGTCTGAATACAGGCTAGTAACTGAATAGGATAACTGAAGTGAGCACTAATATATATATATAAGTGCAAGCCAAAAATACATACTATATATAAGAATAAGGCTGCACATCAAACTTAGATAATGGTATAATGCCTCAAGCATATGGAAAAATATTGGAATATACAATGAAAAATGCTACTTGCTAATTTGAACATGTGAATAATGAATTGCATACCTGCTATGAATATTAGGAAAAAGGAGATATTTAGCAATCGCATTGATCAATGTAACTGAGCCCCAAGGCCTCGTCAAGGCATATCTCTATATTGGGGTCCCCTAGCTCTGTGACCCTAACTGTGTGTCATCTTATTGCAATTAAAAACTGCTATGGGTGGAGAGGGGTAACTAAGGGACTTACCTTTCGGCCATGTTTTTTTCCATCTCCTATATAAGAAAGTCCTTAGTTACCCCTCTCCACCCATAGCAGTTTTTAATTGCAATGAGATGACACACAGTTAGGGTCACAGAGCTAGGGACCCCAATATAGAGATATGCCTTGACGAGGCTGTGACGGGGTGTACAGCAGAGCAAGGAGAGACAACAGGCCGAGGAACGATCCAACAGGTTTATTCACAAGAACACTGGAACAGCACACGATAAGTCCACGTAAAACAGATTCGGGGGCCCTTCCCGACAATCCTCGGACCGGATTACAAAGCAATCGTCCTTACAGTAGTCCAAAGAGTTCCACACAATCCCACGGGCCGCCACACAGGCCTAGCTCCGTCCGTGTCCACAGCCACACAGGCTGGAGCTCCTGCTCCCTTCAAGTTTCAGCTCACTCTGCCTGAATCTCCCAGGTAAGCAGAGTTTACACTAGTTGGACTCTAGGCCCACCTCCCCCTACTCCCAGGGATGGAAGTGCCTCAAGAGGATATAACCTTGCATTTTAGGGGGTGATTACCTACAACAATAGAAATGTACACAGAAGTAGTTCAAATAAGGCTGGTTTCACACTACGTCTTTTTAACATCCGTCAAAAACGTTTTTTTAACGGAAGTACGGATCCTGTGCAAATCCGTTTTCATGTCAATGCATTTTCAATGGACTCGCGTCCACCTGCGTTTGCGTGCGTTTGCGTCCGTTAGGCTGGTTTCACACTACGTCTTTTTAACATCCGTTAAAAACGTTTTTTTAACGGAAGTACGGATCCTGTGCAAATCCGTTTTCACTGCAATGCATTTTCAATGGACTCGCGTCCACCTGCGTTTGCATGCGCTTGCGTCCGTTAGACGCAGGATCCGTCCTTTTGCGTTATTTTGACATGTTTCAAAAACGCAACATGTAGCGTTTTTGAGCTCCGTCGAAATACTGCAAATTGCTGGATCCTGACTATAACGCACGCAAACGTAGGTGAACGCTGCATGCTGATAGACAGGATCCTGCTTTTGTTCTGAGCATGCCCAGAACACCAGTCTCTCTCTCTCTCTCTCTCTCTCTCTCTCTCTCACGTTATTTGCTGTAAAAGCAGGATCCGTACTTCCGTTAAAAAAACGTTTTCAACGGATGTTAAAAAGACGTAGTGTGAAACCAGCCTAAGACAATGAACCCAGCTTGAAATAGGAATCTGTACAGCATATACAGTGAGAGGGTAAATTACACTTGGGGCTCAGTTACATTGATCAATGCGATTGCTAAATATCTCCTTTTTCCTAATATTCATAGCAGGTATGCAATTCATTATTCACATGTTCAAATTAGCAAGTAGCATTTTTCATTGTATATTCCAATATTTTTCCATATGCTTGAGGCATTATACCATTATCTAAGTTTGATGTGCAGCCTTATTCTTATATATTGAATACAGGCTAGTGACCAAAAGAGTCCTTGTCAGGACTATTGTACCAGTATACAGGCAGGCAGGCAGGGTAGTGGTGACCGTATACCAGCCTTCATCATATCTGGGGCTGGTGTACACAGTGTAAAACAGTCCAGATAGTGTCTGACTTGTCTGTAATTGTCGCTCCCCAAAAAAACCTGTTAGGTTCTTATTGCGTCCGTGCTTGGTTTTTAAAACCGCACGTGTGTGCCTGTTGGTGGCAGCGTACAGGTGCACTTGTGTGCAATTTCCAGAAACTTTGATATAACGCACAAGTAGTGAATATACACGTCAGCAGTGCACAGCATTGCAAAATGCGCAAGGGCATTGGCAAGGAACAAGGAAGTGGACGTGATGGTGGTGCAGGCAGAGGCCGAGGTCGTGGGCAAGCTCTAATTTCGCCACAACAAAGGGCCACATCTAGTCGCTCGCACGTCCTGTCCCAAATTATTGGGGACCGCAGCAGTACACCGCTCTTGAACCAAGACCAGTGTCAACAGGTTGTTAGTTGGATAGCAGATAATGCTTCCAGTCAGATTGGCACCACCACAAACACTCTGTCTTCCACACGGTCAAGTGTCAGTAGCCGTGATACTGCACTGCACATTTCTGAACCTGATCCTCCTTCCTACCACCAGGCTGAGTACACGTCCTCCTCGGACATTAATGATCCCACACTTGGACACTCGGAAGAGCTGTTCACGTTTCCATTCACACATTCTGGCCTCTCGCCAGCTTATATTGAAGTGGGTCATGAGGAGATCGTCTGTACAGATGGCCAAATATTTGAGCAGCCACGTTCTCACGAAGTTGGCAACGTGTCTCAACAAGTGGTGGACGATGATGAGACACAATTGTCAGCAAGTCAGGAGGAGGAGCAGGGTGCAGAAGAGGAAGACGACGTGGTGGATGATCCAGTAACTGACCCAACCTGGCAGGAGGATATGCAGAGCGAGGACAGCAGTGCACAGGGGGAGGGAGGCGTAGCATCACAACAGGCAGTAAGAAGCAGGGTGGTGGCCCCAGGCAGAAGTCAGGCAACCGTTCCCCGGAACAACACGACGACACAAGGTGCCTGTACAAATGTTAGGTCTTCCCGAGTCTGGCAGTTTTTTAAGTTGGCTCCAGATGATTCTAAAAAGGCCATTTGCAACACCTGCCATGCCAGCATCAGCAGGGGTACCAAAACTAGCAGCCTGACCACCACCAGCATGATCAGGCACATGTCAGCCAAGCACCCGACTTTGTGGGAAGTACAACAGAGTCGAGGAGCAGTGCTTGCTGATGTCACTGCTACGTCTTCGCTTGTTGTGCATGCGAGCCAATCCCCTGTCCATGCTGCCTGCGAACAAGCCTCCTCCAGTCCTGCACCTGCAGTTGCCTACGCAGAAAGAACACCATCATCAAGCACGTCCTTGTCCCAGCGCAGCGTTCAGTTATCCATTCAGCAAACCTTTGAACGCAGGCGCAAATACACTGCCAACACCCCACATGCCACAGTTCTAAATGCTAATAACAAATAAATGGTCTGCACTCAGGCTGAGTTGAGGATGGTGCAAGTGAAAATGGGGTAATACCCGAAAGTCATGTATGAATAAATTCACTGCACTCGTTATTGAACGTGAAATAATTTTTAATGAAACGTGGAAAAGAAAAAATATCCAACGACGTTTCGACCCACCGGGTCTTTATCAAGTCGCTGTCTGATAGGTGACTGTATAAGGTGAGGAATATAGTGCACTGAAGCACTAAGACAATTGAAAAAGGTGCCTTAGAGATAAGATGTGCAAGTGCAGCCGCACCTTTGCTGGAGAATTCTAGTGTATACACTAGAATTCTCCAGCAAAGGTGCGGCTGCACTTGCACATCTTATCTCTAAGGCACCTTTTTCAATTGTCTTAGTGCTTCAGTGCACTATATTCCTCACCTTATACAGTCACCTATCAGACAGCGACTTGATAAAGACCCGGTGGGTCGAAACGTCGTTGGATATTTTTTCTTTTCCACGTTTCATTAAAAATTATTTCACGTTCAATAACGAGTGCAGTGAATTTATTCATACAGTTCTAAATGCTAACATTTCGCAACTGCTTGCGCTGGAAATGTTGCCTTTTAGGCTGGTGGAGACAGAAGCATTCCGTGACCTGATGGCGGCAGCTGTCCCACGTTACTCGGTCCCCAGCCGCCACTATTTCTCCCGGTGTGCCGTCCCCGCGTTGCATAACCACGTGTCACAAAACATCACACGTGCCCTGAACAACGCTGTTTCACCCAAGGTCCACCTAACCACAGACACGTGGACAAGTGCTTGTGGGCAAGGCCGCTACATCTCGTTGACGGCACACTGGGTTAATATTGTGGAAGCTGGGACCCAGTCTGAGCGAGGGACGGAACACGTCCTTCCCACACCAAGGTTTGCAGGCCCTACCTCAGTCAGTGTTTCACCCACACTCTACAGCTCCGGAATGTCATGCTCTTCAGCCTCCTCCTCCTCCTGCGCATCCTCATCCACTGTACCCTCCACACCAGTCACAAGCTGGAAGCACTGCAGCACTGCCTCGGCAAAGCGGCAACAGGCTGTGCTGAAGCTAATCTGCATAGGTGACAAACCCCACAATGCAGAAGAGCTGTGGACAGCTCTGAAACAGCAGGCAGATCACTGGCTCACACCTCTGAACCTAAAGCCAGGAAAGGTCGTGTGTGACAATGGCCGGAACCTGGTGGCGGCTTTGAGGCGAGGCCAGCTGACACATGTTCCATGCGTGGCCCATGTGCTCAACCTCGTGGTTCAGCGGTTTCTAAAGTCATACCCAGAGCTGTCTGATCTGCTGGTAAAAGTTCGCCGCCTGTCTGCACATTCTCGAAAGTCACCTACTGCTTCAGCCGGCCTTGCCGGCTTTCAGCGCAGTTTGCATCTTCCGGCTCACAGACTGGTGTGTGATGTCCCCACGCGTTGGAATTCAACTCTGCACATGTTGGTCAGGATATGTGAGCAGAAGAGGGCAGTTGTTGAGTACCTGCATCACCTAAGCCGACGGGAAATGGGTCAAACTCCACACATAACACCTGAGGAGTGGAGATGGATGTCAGACCTATGCACCATCCGCCAAAACTTTGAGGACTCCACCAAGATGGTGAGTGGTGATGACGCCATTATTAGCGTCACCATACCGCTTCTCTGCCTTCTAAAACGGTCTCTGCTGAAAAACAAACATGATGCATTGCAGGCGGAGCGCGATGAGTTGCAGCAAGAAACAGTAGTGGGTGTGGGTGATAACGCACAGCCCAGCCTCGTCTCATCACAACGTGCAGTGGAGGACTATGACGAGGAGGAGGATGAAGACATGGAGCAACTCTCCGGCCAAATTGAGGATATGACATGCACACCAGTCATATCCTCGGTTCAGCGTGGCTGGCCAGAGGACAGGGTAGATGAGGAGGAGGAGGAGGAGGAGGAGGAGGAGGACAGCATGTTCAGTCATCTTGTTGGTCAGGCTACTGAAGTCCTGGCTCTTAAGAGTCTGGCGCACATGGCTGACTTTATGGTAAGCTGCCTGTCTCGTGACCCTCGCGTTAAGAACATCTTGGCCGACAATCATTACTGGTTGGTAACACTGTTAGACCCACGCTACAAGGAGAACTTTTTGTCTCTTATTCCCGTGGAGGAGAGGTCAACCAAAATGCAGCAGTTCCGGAAGGCCATAGTCACGGAAGTAGGCAAAGCATTCCCCTCACAAAACGCTAGCGGCATAGGTCAGGAATCAGTGGACAACCGAGGCGTACAGCCGAGAGAGGCACAAGTCCAATCCGCCAGAGGTAGGGGAACAGTCTTTAAGATGTGGGACAGTTTTCTCAGCCCCTCACGTACCACAGCCCCTGAGGTGCGGGGTAGTGCCACAAGAAATCCTAAGTTTGCCCAGATGCTGAAGGAGTACATTGCAGATCGAACAACTGTACTCCGACATTCCTCTGTGCCTTACAATTATTGGGTATCCAAGCTGGACACGTGGCATGAATTGGCTCTCTACACCTTGGAAGTCCTGGCCTGCCCTGCCGCTAGCGTTTTGTCAGAGCGTGTTTTTAGTGCCGCAGGTGGAATCATTACAGATAAACGCACCCGCCTGTCAACTGAAAATGCTGACAGGCTGACTCTGATCAAGATGAACAAGGGTTGGATTGGGCCAGACTTCACCACACCACCAGCAAATGAGAGCGGAATTTAAAGTTTGCCATGTACCTCCACTCACCTATGGGTACACACTTCTGGACTTTGGATAATCGCTGGACTGCTCCTCCTTCTCCTCATGCGCCACCATGATGATGACCGTTACAAATTGCAATACTTAGGCCTTTGTTTCAGGTATACCCCCAGTGGTAAATTTTTTCGCCCATTCTTTGCAGAATGGACATTACAACGACAGGAGACCCGCTCCTTTGCAATGGGAACAATGTTTTGAGGCCCTCATGCACGTCTCTACCCAGGGACAACGTGGAGCCTCCCAATTTTTGGCTGCCCTGCCTAAGGGCTATACTACAATAGACCCACTTCCTTACAATGGGCACTTCAGGTTTACAGGCCCTCATGCACGTCTCTATCCAGGGACAACGTGGAGCCTCCCAATTTTTGGCTGCCCTGCCTAAGGGCTATACTATAATACACCCACTTCCTTACAATGGACACTTAATGTTTTGAGGCCCTCATGCACGTCTCTATCCAGGGACAACGTGGAGCCTCCCAATTTTTGGCTGCCCTGCCTAAGGGCTATACTATAATACACCCACTTCCTTACAATGGGCACTTCAGGTTTACAGGCCCTCATGCACGTCTCTATCCAGGGACAATGTGGAGCCTCCCAATTTTTGGCTGCCCTGCCTAAGGGCTATACTACAATAGACCCACTTCCTTACAATGGGCACTTCAGGTTTACAGGCCCTCATGCACGTCTCTATCCAGGGACAATGTGGAGCCTCCCAATTTTTGGCTGCCCTGCCTAAGGGCTATACTACAATAGACCCACTTCCTTCCAATGGGCACTTCAGGTTTACAGGCCCTCATGCACGTCTCTATCCAGGGACAACGTGGAGCCTCCCAATTTTTGGCTGCCCTGCCTAAGGGCTATACTACAATAGACCCACTTCCTGACAATGGGCACTTCAGGTTTACAGGCCCTCATGCACGTCTCTATCCAGGGACAATGTGAAGCCTCCCAATTTTTGGCTGCCCTGCCTAAGGGCTATACTACAATAGACCCACTTCCTTACAATGGGCACTTCAGGTTTACAGGCCCTCATGCACGTCTGTATGCAGGGGCATTGGTGAACCTCACAATTTTGGACTGCCCTGGCAAAGGAAAATACTACAAAGACTCACTTCCTCAAAATGGGCACATTAGACTCAAGAGGCCTTCATGTACGTCTCTTCTCAGGGACATCGGAGTGCCACACAATGTTTTCACGTAAAATCTTTCATGTATTAATCTCAAAAAGTAACATACATTAGCTCTATCTCACTATTGGGTATGTGCCCTTAACATTTCTGCCATGAAAAATCATTTTGGGGTCATTTTGGAAGGTTTTCTGGTGAGTCCGTAAAAATGGCGTGAAACGCGGACAAAATTGTTCACAGCTGTGACTTTTGAGTGATAAATGCTTCAAGGGGTCTTCCCCATGCTGTTGCCATGTCATTTGAGCACTCTTCTGAGACTTTTGTGACATTTTTAGGGTTTCTCCATGCTGCCGGGGGGTCATTTCACAAAAATACTCGGGTCTCCCATAGGATAACATTGGGCTCGTTGCTCGGGCCGAGTACACGAGTATCTTGGGAGGCTCGGCCCGAGCTTCGAGCACCCGAGCTTTTTAGTACTCGCTCATCACTAGTCTTCATGTATACTAAGTGGTTTCATTGCGTAGCACATGACTACTTTACTATACCTAGACACCACTTCTATGCCTATAGCTGCCGCCGTTCTCAAGGTAATGACGGTGGACAGGATATGGGTGGACACACTGTATATAGGTGCGGTGTATACAGGATATGGGTGGACACACTGTATATAGGTGCGGTGTATACAGGATATGGGTGGACACACTGTATATAGGGGTTAGTACACTCTTCTTATCCGGTGGCCTCTTTGCAGGGGGTGACAGAAGGATATAATGGCACCATCTTCGCCTACGGCCAGACTGGCAGTGGGAAGTCATTCAGCATGCAGGGGGTCTCAGATCCGCCGGCTCAGCGAGGAATCATTCCCCGGGCCTTCGAGCATGTCTTTGAGAGTATTCAGGTGAGGCGCCCAGCTCCTGCAGATGTGTCCTACCTTATAGCTATGATGATGACAGGTCACCGGGCCGCCCGGCCGTGTGAATGAAGCCGCCCGGACGCGTGTGACTGGGGCCGCCCGGACGCGTGTGACTGGGGCCGCCCGGACGCGTGAATGAAGCCTGTGTCTGCTTCTGTCCCGCAGTGCGCAGAAAACACCAAGTTCTTGGTCCGAGCATCGTATCTGGAGATCTACAATGAAGAGATCCGGGATCTGTTGGGAGAGGATACCAAGCAGAAACTGGAGGTATTTGTCCGGTACCAGAGCAGGAAAGGGGCAAAAAAAAAGACTAAATGCAACCACAATAGCCGGTGCAGACTGTGTGGCGCTCCGCAGTGGAGGCAGACTTGGTGGCCCCGCATGCCGGCATCCACCCGGGTGTACGGCATGGTGCATCATGTGATCGCCGGTATCATTACAAGACATTGCTCCACAATGGTGTGTGGTCACAATCAGACGTGCAATGGTTTGGGCAGGAACAGGTTAACCAATGGCCGTCCCAGCTCAGGTCACCCCCGGCCGAGGCTTTGTTGTATTCTCCGTGACCCTAGTTTCCATAAGGACGTCGGCTCGGTCCCTGCTCTTCACCCAGGACAAGCGAACCCCATCCCTAGATTGGAGGCCACCACCGGAATAGAGGTAGCCGGTGCCCCCAAGTCCTGACTGTGGTCATCGCGGTGGTGGGATGATCCACCTTCATGATTGAACGCCACATATACATCGCCCCCCTGTAGTGGACGGCCATGTCTCCGCACTCACCTTTACCTATAGTATAAAAATAGGTACAGAGTCAGCTCTGCTGCCAAACAATCCAAGGCCGCGGCCACCGGAACGAACGGGATGCAACAAGCACGGGTTCACACGAGGCCCGGGGATGGGGCGGGGGGAAATCACACGAGGCCCGGGGATGGGGCGGAGGGGAAATCACACGAGATCCGGGGATCGGGTGGAGGGGAAATCACACGAGGTCCGGGGATGGGAAGGGGGGAAATCACACGAGGCCCGGGGATGGGGCGGGGGGAAATCACACGAGGCCCGGGGATCGGGCGGAGGGGAAATCACACGAGGTCCGGGAATGGGGCAGGGGGGAAATCACACGAGGTCCGGGGATGAGGCGGGGGGAAAATCACACGAGGCCCGGGGATGGGGCAGAGGGAAATCACACGAGGCCCGGGGATGGGGCAGAGGGGAAATCACACGAGGCCCGGGGATGGGGCGGAGGGGAAATCACACGAGGCCCGGGGATGGGGCGGAGGGGAAATCACACGAGGCCCGGGGATGAGGCGGGGGGAAAATAACACGAGGTCCGGGGATGGGGCAGAGGGAAATCACACGAGGCCCGGGGATGGGGCGGGGTTTGGGGGGAGGGTTGGGGGGGAGAATCACACGAGGTCCGGGGATGGAGCAGAGGGAAAATAACACGAGGCCCGGGGATGGGGCGGGGGGGGGGGGGAAATCACACGAGGCCCGGGGATGGGGCAGAGGGGAAATCACACGAGGCCCGGGGATGGGGTGGAGGGGAAATCACACGAGGCCCGGGGATGGGGCGGAGGGGAAATCACACGAGGCCCGGGGATGGGGCGGAGGGGAAATCACACGAGGCCCGGGGATGGGGCGGAGGGGAAATCACACGAGGCCCGGGGATGGGGCGGAGGGGAAATCACACGAGGCCCGGGGATGGGGCGGAGGGGAAATCACACGAGGCCCGGGGATGGGGCGGAGGGGAAATCACACGAGGCACGGGGATGGGGCGGAGGGGAAAAATCACACGAGGTCCGGGGATGGGGCGGAGGGGAAATCACACGAGGCCCGGGGATGGGGCGGAGGGGAAATCACACGAGGTCCGGGGATGGGGCGGAGGGGAAATCACACGAGGTCCGGGGATGAGGTGGAGGGGAAATCACACGAGGCCCGGGGATGGGAAGGAGGGAAATCACACGAGGTCCGGGGATGGGGCGGAGGGGAAATCACACGAGGTCCGGGGATGGGGCGGAGGGGAAATCACACGAGGCCCGGGGATGGGAAGGAGGGAAATCACACGAGGTCCGGGGATGGGAAGGAGGGAAATCACACGAGGTCCGGGGATGGGAAGGAGGGAAATCACACGAGGCCCGGGGATGGGGCAGGGGAAATCACACGAGGTCCGGGGATGGGAAGGAGGGAAATCACACGAGGCCCGGGGATGGGAAGGAGGGAAATCACACGAGGCCCGGGGATGAGGCGGGGGGAAATCACACGAGGTCCGGGGATGGGGCAGGGGGAAATCACACGAGGCCCGGGGATGGGGCAGAGGGGAAATCACACGAGGTCCGGGGATGGGGCGGAGGGGAAATCACACGAGGTCCGGGGATGGGAAGGAGGGAAATCACACGAGGCCTGGGGATGGGAAGGAGGGGAAATCACACGAGGTCTGGGGATGGGAAGGAGGGAAATCACATGAGGCCCGGGGATGGGGCAGGGGGAAATCACACGAGGCCTGGGGATGGGGCAGGGGGAAATCACACGAGGCCCGGGGATGGGAAAGGGGGAAATCACACGAGGCCCGGGGATGGGAAGGGGGGAAATCACACGAGGCCCGGGGATGGGGCAGAGGAAAAATCACACGAGGCCCGGGGATGAGAAGGGGGGAAATCACACGAGGCCCGGGGATGAGAAGGGGGGAAATCACACGAGGTCCGGGGATGGGGCAGGAGGGAAATCACACGAGGCCCGGGGATGGGGCAGGAGGGAAATCACACGAGGCCCGGGGATGGGACGGGGGGAAATCACACGAGGCCCGGGGATGGGGCAGGGGAAATCACATGAGGCCCGGTCGGGGGGTGGTTGTCAGTGTCGGGTGGGTTGCGTTGCCCGAGGCTCGTGGGGGGTGGTTGTCAGTGTTGGGTGGGTTGCGTTGCCCGAGGCTCGTGGGGGGTGGTTGTCAGTGTTGGGTGGGTTGCGTTGCCAGAGGCCCGTGGGGGGGTGGTTGTCAGTGTCGGGTGGGTTGCGTTGCACGAGGCCCGTGGGGGGGTGGTTGTCAGTGTCGGGTGGGTTGCGTTGCCCGAGGCTCGTGGGGGGTGGTTGTCAGTGTTGGGTGGGTTGCATTGCCAGAGGCTCGTGGGGGGGTGGTTGTCAGTGTCGGGTGGGTTGCGTTGCACGAGGCCCGTGGGGGGGTGGTTGTCAGTGTCGGGTGGGTTGCGTTGCACGAGGCCCGGTGGGGTGTTAAGCTTCTCCATACGTCCCCCATATGACGTGTAACACAAGCATTATCCCCTCCTCAGCTGAAGGAGCACCCGGAGCGGGGGGTGTACGTGAGAGCCCTGTCCCAGCACACCGTGCACAGTGTGGCCGAGTGCGAGAAGGTCATGGACACCGGCTGGAGAAACCGCTCTGTGGGCTACACACTGATGAATAAGGACTCGTCCCGCTCTCACTCCATATTCACCATCACCATAGAGATCTGTACCACAGGTGAGGGGGCCACACATATCCTGGGGTGGGAGGGATATTTGGGCCGGGGTGGCAAATATTGGGTGGAGTGATATTTGGGCAGGGATGGCACATATTGGGATGGGGGTGATATTTGGGCAGGGGTGGCCCATATTGGGGCAAGGGTGATATTTGGGCAGGGGTGGCACATATTGGGTGGGGGTGATTTTTGGGCAGGGATGGCACATATTGGGTGGGGGTGATTTTTGGGCTGGGATGGCACATATTGGGTGGGGGTGATTTTTGGGCAGGGATGGCACATATTGGGGTGGAGCGATATTTGGG